>NW_027196522.1:35000-87895 GCF_038502225.1 Cherax quadricarinatus | reverse complement strand
GATGAATATCTCATATAATTTTCCCCATCCCCTGAAATACTGGCTACAGAGGGTACAAGAAGAAACCTACAGGGATGAGATTAAATTAATGATGGACGGAAAAATTGTGAAAGGCTCAATAATAGAAAAGCTGGGGCTGTATTTAGAGGATGATGTAATTAGGTGCAGAGGCAGGTTACAAAATGCTGAATTGGGGGAATATGCTAAGCACCCTATCTTGCTGCCCAAAACTCATCACCTGACAACCTTGATTGTCTTTAATGCCCATAATAACGTGATGCACGGTGGGGTACAGGATACCTTAAACTGTATTCGGGAAACCTTCTGGATTCCACAAGGACGGCAAAGTGTAAAAAGGGTTATCAAGTCATGTGTAATATGTTGCCGGGTGGATGCCAGAACCTACATGTACCCAGGTCCTCCACCATTGCCCAAGGAACGCGTGCAGTTGGTAAAACCATTTGATGTGACCGGAGTGGACTATAGTGGGCCAATCATTTTAACAGGTACTTCAGATGGTGTTCCCTTGAAGGTGTATATATGTCTATTTACTTGTACAGCTACTAGGGCTGTTCATCCAGAAGTGGCTCAGGACTTGTCTGCAGAACAGTTCATGCAGCTGTTCCGGAAATTTGCAGCTAGGAGATCCTGTCCAAGATTGATGATCTCAGATAATGCCACCAATTTTGTAGCGGGTGCTCAACACTTGATGGAATTAAATAAGAGTGATGATGTACAGTCTTTGTTGACCCAGCGAGGGTCTGTCTGGAAATTTATTACTCCCAGAGCCCCTTGGCAGGGAGGACTGTACGGTGCAACACAGAAAGAGAATTAATTTGGAGGAATTCCATGCAGTGTTGGTGGAGGCAGAGAATCTGGTAAACAATCGCCCTCTGTCATACATGAGTGACACTCCTGACGCGGAGATCCTGACTCCCTCTCACCTAATATGCGAACGATGGTTAGAAGCTGCACCTATCTATAGAGATAATCCTGAGGGAAGTGATGAGGATTACAATAACGTGACTGTGTTGAGTGATAAGTTCAAGATGTTAAATAAGGTAATTACTCATTGGTCCGATGTGTGGCGTAAAGAATATCTTCTTACACTACGTGAACAATTTATTATAGAAATAGTAAATTATTATAGAAATCCTCATGCAGGATCAATTGGGAAAGACTTTCCATAGATTTACAGTTAGAAGCTCTACACCATCTCTCAAAAGCAATTTTCTTTTCACGTGTTACTGGGAGGAGATCATAAGCCTCTTGGATAGCCTTCTTAACGGAATCATAATCCACATATTTCTCAAAAGGTAACGTATCCGTACAACTTTGAGCTTTACCAGACAATGAAGTATGTAATAAGGTTGCCCAATGTTGTCGGGGCCAGCTCATAGCACGTGCTTGATTCTCAAAGACTTCAAAATAAGTATCTAAATCTCTGTCATTAAACCTTGGAACCATAGATGCAGCTTTTTGTATATTGAAAGAATCATTTGAGGATTCAGTACATCTTTCACTCACATTACCTTGTTGTTGTTGTCTTATATAGCAGAGCGTTTCCCTTTGAAAGTCTTCTTCATTTAATTTATGCTGAGCCTCAATTTGAGCAGTCTGTAAAATAAATAGTCTCTCTAATTTCTCAAACTGACTTTGAGAAATATGCCCCGATGGTATCGAAAATGAGGGAATTGAACTGGCGGTACATGGATATTCCTTTGGACGTGCACCTTGGTGAGGGACAGGCTGACCATTAATAGGAATTCCTTCAGTAACGGTCTAATGCCGAACAGCAGCTGCACCCTGCAATACTTCATCTACTTTACTAGAGGCCAAAGCGGGACCTAATCTATCTGATTCAATTTCAAGATCAACTCTTTGAAATTGTTCTTCTAATACTTCGAATCTCGACTGGTAGCTTACTTGAGAAACTAAACTTTCAGAGTCAGAATCTCCTGCTACATGATGGTTAGAGGCCCCTGGAAACAATTTGTTTCTAATTATTGCCCTTACGGTATTGGCTGTGTAATATCTATCGTATGGTTGTGAAAATTTGTGTGGACTGCCTCCAAGTGAGTCGCCTACCCTGGCAAACTCTGTTGACACCGAGCTCTGAGGTGGGTACCTCAGCCTCACAAGTGGCTTATAGGACAGATTTTCACAAATGATTGCTATTGCAAGAAACTCGCCTGCATGCACGTATAAAGGACTAACTTACTTGGTGTTGCAGCATATATCCTGATCTTCAACTTCCTAAGCCTAGCTTTAGCCCCTTTGGACTTCCCCTCAGAAACCACGTGCAACCGGGGGCATTAATTCCTGCAATATTCAATCGTTATTAGTGTCCTGCCTGCACCTCAGAAATTCCTATATCCAAGAGGGTATGTATCCCCTAGTATAACTATGCAGACTCAGACACTAGCTTCAGACTGCTCTGAGACACTGGTACTTACTGGGCATGCTCTCCTGTAGCACGCCGGGCCCACAGTTAACTCACTCACAATCTCCCCAGACACTGGCCAGAAATCTACGAGAAAAGTGAAGGTCTTGTCTTACTGTATGGGCCTGACGGAGGAGGTCATCTACGGTACATCGAGGTGCCTCTACCAGATTTCCCCAGGTCTCAAATGTGAAGACACGTGGGGGCGCCGTCTGCTGATCACGGCACGTCTTGTCCAGTTGGTGTCTGTCTTAAGAAGAACGAGCTGGTCTTTGTGACCCTCGTCTCTTCATTCAAACTAGGGCTGCCAGTTCTCCCTAGCTAACTTATCCTAGTGTTTGCCTACATTATCGGCCTATTACTACCTATGTTAAGGTCTTAGGTCTACATTATTATTATCTACATTTGCCTTAGTAAACCTAATATTAATATACTGTCAGTAGAACTACCTACTCCTTCCCTGAAGGGTAAATCTATAAATAAATAAGCTTACCAACAATTGCCAACCAGAGAATGCTTTGTTTGGGAGGGTTTAAGGGCCGCCCAGCTCAGCCATCCCATACGGCCATGCTGGATCTGTCCTGTGGAACTTTAGGGGCCAAATAAATTTCCACATCCTCCCGCCGGCAAAGGTAGGCGCTAAGTCTAAATCAAGTTCACCTTCCGCGAGCCCCCACAGCGGACCCTGGACACGAGTGCCGTCCGGCCACTCTCATCGAGCAGACTCTGGTCTAACTTCAACCATCCAGTTTCCCCTGTGTGGACCTCTGGGGGTGTAAACTTGTTGGTTCCGGTGGTCTTAGCACCCTTTGCTTTAACTTAACGTCTTTCGTATGTCTAGCCTTGACTGAGTGGCTCCGTACTTTCCCACCCAGTGGCCCATATGCCCTGGTAGCTTTTCCTCCCACTGTTACGAGGTTCCCTGGATTTAAAGGCAATCTATCTCCCTCTTTACGTACCCTGTAAAAGTGTTTTCCCAAGGTGGCCGAGTGTTCGTCACTCCCTACCTGGTTCAGCTTCCCTGGCGGTTCATCGTGTATACTGGTATTCATTATCACTACTCCCCCAGCTATCATGGGGACAGCTTCTCCTCTATCTGGCGTGGCAGGGAATTCAGGTGGAATCCTGCCGCCTATGATGTATCCTACTGGGGATCTGTATAAACCAATTCCTTCCTTAAACGTCCGTCGTGTAGACAGGAAGTCATCTATATGATTGGCTCCCACCAGGATACCTACATTTCTGACTGTGTCAGTGGTAATTCCCTGGTCTGCCAGCTTCACGTCAAGGTCTTTCAATCGCTTAGCTGCTGCAGCAAGACCTCTCGCTGTAATTGCCCTGGGTAATGTCTCTACCACCAAGGCTGTAATGTCTCTGCGATGTCCACCTAATTTGACTGTGACATCCACCACATCATAAGATTTGGGTGGGACCTGACTTATAGCCCCTCCCAACATCATACTCACTTTCTTTGTGGCCTTCAAATTTAATTTAGCCACCAACTTCTTTGTTATCAAGGATACTTGTGCTCCTGGGTCAAAGAATAATCGGGTTGTTTCGGACCTGTGCCCATTCACAACCTTTGCCATGACTGTAGGTAGGGCAGCACCTCCGTGATTCTCACTCGGATTAGAGACTTCACTCCCACTAATCACGCTGGCTACCATTTCAGGCTCGGACTCACTTTCTATCTCTACCTGAGAGATATCCCTACTAGCTTGGGGTTCCCTTAAATTATTGGGACATAGTGCAGTATGGTGCTTACCTTTGCAACAGACTCGACACTCACTGAGCTGGGTGCCACAGTCTCTCGCAAAGTGTTCCCCACAACACTTGAAGCAGAGTCTCAACTCCCTTAGTCTCTGTTGCCTACTGCTCAGTGTTATATACTCCGAGCAACTCGTGCTAGAGTGTTCGCCTTCGCAGAACACGCATATTCTGGCATGAGTGCCTCTAAGGTTCTGCTTAGAGGTTCTTACCTTAGACACCTCTTTACCATAGTACACTCCAACGTTAGTCGTACGAGCTTTAGACTGATCTCTCGAGATCTTTGAGTGACTGTCTGGGTTTTTATGTGGCGATGGTGGTGACTCTTCTCTCACACCTATACTCAAATGAGAAACGAGATCTCCCAACCCCTCAACGATCTGTTGTATCGTGAACCTATTCGACCGATATTTTAAGTGTAACTCATGCACTGTAGTGCTAGCCAGTTTCCTCTGAATCACCTGACTGATGAACCATTCCGACTTACCCCAATCATGTAAATCTTTAAGACTATTCGTCAAACTCATAACTTCGATTCGGAACTTCTCTAGGCTCTGACGGTCATGGCGACAAGCCTCTAGATCCAACAACCGATAAAGTATAGCTACCTTTATCTCCTCAGTGTTGCCAAACGTGTCCTTTAATTGGTCTTTGGCATGTTGGTAATTGGTGTCGGTGGTTTGGTAATGCCGGACCAAGTCCAAGGCTTTACCCTTGAGCTGTGAACGTAAATATTGTAACTTGACGGCATCTGACAAATCATCTCTGTCATCTATCTGGGCTTTAAACTGATCCCAGAAAGCAATGTACTCTGTTAAGGTTCCGTCAAACGTTGGTAAATTCAACTGGGGCAATCTGGGCAACACATTAACAGGCGTGCTGTTGTTCGTGTTCCTTGAAACATTTGCTGCCCCTGCTGTACCGGCCTTCAAAGTCTTTATTAACTGCCTGCAGAGTCTCATCTCTGCTTTACACTCTGCCCTTCGTTCGTCATAGTCCGTCCGTGCTACTTCGACTGTATATTCAGACTCACCTGTAGTATAGGCCTCTGTCTCATAAAGGATAAATGATCTCTCAAAGGCCTCCAGTCTTTGCTCCAAAGGTTTCAGGCAACTCTCTAGTTCCTCCCAGTCTACGTCCTGATCTTGCCTGACCATACGACACTCCTCACATGCTTTGCTCAGGCGCCCCTTATAGGCTCCCATAGACCGCTTTAATTGACTTAGAGCTGGGACAGCTGGTACTACATCTTCACCTACCATAGTTGCGGTTTAGTTAAGATCACGGTACTAATTTGTACTTCAATTAGCCCACCCCACAGCACGAACGGTATTAGGTGAGAATGAACGAGTCTCAAGGCTTCTCAACAAGCTTAACAATTCCCTTTATTATATTGACTCTACTCTGAATCAAAAATGTACACTGTTAGCTCTCAAATCCCAATCAAAATGTGTATCGATGTGAAAGCTTAACCTAGCACTTTCCTGTACAATGCCAGCAAATAATTACAGGACTTAACCTAGTCTCAGGTACAATTCACAAATCCCACATTAACATGAATCAAAGACAATGAAAATCACACAATAAAAGTGCAGTATACAAATTAAAATCACTTGGTTAACACAAGTAAATTCAACAATTCAACTTGTGAAACAGTAAATGAATAATGTATGTAAACAGCTTGGCCTAACTGTGCCCAGCTTACTCTGTCTAGCGTGGATGGTTGGATAAGGTAAATCCTAACCTAGCTAGTGTGCTATAACTAAAACCTGGCTTTATAACTCCCTGTAAATAATAACTAGGTTAAATCTGTCCTAGCTACTATCACTTCGTAAATATTGCACAAGCCAAGCCTAACTGTGGCTACCTTGCAAATCCACTGTAAGTAATTAACACACAAGTCTCCTACTCTGGATTACTTGTAATCACTGTAAATAATTAAATTCACAAGCTTCTCTAGCCTACCTGGCCTGCCTGTAAATTACTGCAAATAACAACTTCTGTGTATAGTCAGCTTGGCCTAGCCTCTGTGTAACTTTGACCTAGGTGTGCTAACTTAACCTAACTCTGTTAAACTGGTTCCTAACTGTGGCCGAGCTATGATAGCTTAACCTAACCTAGCTATTCCACATCTTAACCTAGTTTTCGAAGGACCACTTTTGTGAAAATTTGTGTGGACTGCCTCCAAGTGAGTCGCCTACCCTGGCAAACTCTGTTGACACCGAGCTCTGAGGTGGGTACCTCAGCCTCACAAGTGGCTTATAGGACAGATTTTCACAAATGATTGATGTTGCAAGAAACTCGCCTGCATGCACGTATAAAGGACTAACTTACTTGGTGTTGCAGCATATATCCTGATCTTCAACTTCCTAAGCCTAGCTTTAGCCCCTTTGGACTTCCCCTCAGAAACCACGTGCAACCGGGAGCATTAATTCCTGCAATATTCAATCGTTATTAGTGTCCTGCCTGCACCTCAGAAATTCCTATATCCAAGAGGGTATGTATCCCCTAGTATAACTATGCAGACTCAGACACTAGCTTCAGACGGCTCTGAGACACTGGTACTTACTGGGCATGCTCTCTCTGTAGCACGCCGGGCCAACAGTTAAAACTCAACCCACAATCTCCCAAGACACTGGCCAGAACCTACGGGAAAGGGTGAAGATCTTGTCTTACTGTATGGGCTGATGGAGGAGGTCATCTACGGTACATCGAGGTGCCTCTACCAGATTTCCCCAGGTCTCAGATGTGAAGACACGTGGGGGCGCCGTCTGCTGTTCACGGCACGTCTTGTCCAGTTGGTGTCTGTCGTAAGAAGCGCGAGCTGGTCTCCCTTCCAGACCCTTGTCTCTTTGTTCAAACTAGGGCTGCCAGTTCTCCCTAGCTAACTTATCCTAGTGTTTGCCTACATTATCGGCCTATTACTACCTATGTTAAGGTCTTAGGTCTACTTTATCATTATCTACAGATGCCTTAGTAAACCTAATATTAGTGTACTACCAGTAAAACTACCTACTCCTTCCCTGAAGAGTAAATCTATAAATTAAATAAGCTTACCAACAACCGCCAACCAGAGAATGCCTTATTTGTTTGGGAGGGTTTAAGGGCCGCCCGGCTCAGCCGATGCTGGATCCTGTGGAACTATTTGACGGCCATGCTGGATCTGAGAACTGTGGAACTAAGATTAACAGTGGACCAAATAAATTTCCACAACATGACATATTTATTAGCAAACGTTTCGGTCCTGGGACTTTGATCACTTTTAACATACAGAGATAGAAAGACATTATATATATATAGGCGGAGAGTGAGGTGTGAGTGACGCATGGTGACCTGAAGAATGTCATGCTGTGATGAGGGGGGTAGACGATGAAATCATGTGACTCCTGTGTTGTTGGGTTGGTGGTGCTTAAGTATCATGTATGCTAATGTTTCTGAAATTTTGTAGTTTCCAGTGTTACATTCTATAGTGTCGGTGACGGCGATTAGTGAGGCTTCTAGGCACCATCGGCGTCTGAGGTCTGGTTCGGTGAGAACGAGTTGTGCCTCATTCCAGTTCATCAAATGCCCCGTTGAGTCTCTGTGGAGGACACAGGCGTACCTTACATCATCTCTGTTAGAGGCATTTCGATGCTCATTCAGGCGGACTGCAAGGTCTGTCTGCAAGTGCCTGTCTCACCTACATATTTCTTGGGATAGAATCCACAGGGGATAGTGTAGACGCCTGCTGTAGAAGTTAGGGGTGTGGGGCTGCATTTCGTAGTGAGGTCTTTGATAGATGATGTGTTTATGGTGGAAACGTTGTTACTCATAGCAAGTGCCCGGCAAGTATTCGTGGCAACATCACCACATGGGACCACTATGAACTGCTTAGGGGGCTGTTCCATGGGTGGTTGGTTGAGGATAACTTGTGCCTTGAGTTTACCTGGAGAGAGTTCCGGGGGTCAACGCCCCCGCGGCCCGGTCTGTGACCAGGCCTCCTGGTGGATCAGAGCCTGATCAACCAAGCTGTTGCTGCTGGCTGCACGCAAACCAACGTACGAGCCACAGCCCGGCTGGTCAGGAACCGACTTTAGGTGCTTGTCCAGTGCCAGCTTGAAGACTGCCAGGGGTCTGTTGGTAATCCCCCTTATGTATGCTGGGAGGCAGTTGAACAGTCTTGGGCCCCTGACACTTATTGTATGGTCTCTTAACGTGCTAGTGACACCCCTGCTTTTCATTGGGGGGATGTTGCATCGTCTGCCAAGTCTTTTGCTTTCGTAGTGAGTGATTTTCGTGTGCAAGTTCGGTACCAATCCCTTAGGATTTTCCAGGTGTATATAATCATGTATCTCTCCCGCCTGCGTTCCAGGGAATACAGTTTTAGGAACCTCAAGCGCTCCCAGTAATTGAGGTGAGTCTGCAATCTCGGATGAAGAAAGATGGAAACTGAAGACGTGTAAAGGTTTGTGTTATGTATGTACATTCTTCTTCAAGAAAACAAGGGCTGGAGATGCGATGAGCTCTCAAGAAGAAGCCAATGATGATTCCTCTTTAAGTGCGGGTGTCTTTGTGTGAATAAAAGCGTATAAGATCGTCCTTGTTGGTAGGTTTTCTATACACTTTGAAGAGAAGTTTGTCACTGTTGGGAGATCTGCACAGGAGAACGTCGAGGAAAGGATGTTTGCCATCGTTTTCAAGTTCAAGTGTAAACTTTATTGATGGTTCGGCTGCATTGACCTTGTTGAGAAGGGCCTGGATATTGAGACGTCTCGGATAGAAAACCAATATATCATCAACGTATCTTAGGCCAGGTAACGGTGTTGGGAATGAGGGTGCTGAATTTCTCTGTCTCTAGGTTTTCCATGAAGAGGTTGGCAAGCACAGCACTGAGCGGGCTGCCCATTGCCATCCCAAAGCTCTATTTGTAACAGTTGTCCTGATACTTGAAGAAGTTGAAATTAACACAAAGATCCATTAGACTGATGAAATCTAGAAGAGGTAAAGGGAGTTCGTGGTTTTCAGTGAGCCTATGTCTCAGAATGTTGATTGCAGCATCAGTAGGAACGTTGGTAAAGAGGGCTGTGACATCGAAGGAAGCCATGCTTTTGTTTTTAACATTCTGGTTGGAAATTCGGGAGAGAAGGTCACCTGAGTGTTTGAGGTGGGCTTGACTGATGATGCCCAGAAGTGCTGAAAGGTATTTGGCAAGGTGGCCGGCTAGTCTGTGTGGTGCACTCCCTATTCCCGAAGTGATAGGCCGTAGTGGGATGTCAGGCTTGTGTGTCTTAGGAAGGCCATACAGGCGTGCTGGTTTCAGTTGACCTGACAGAGACAGGTTGACGGGCAGAGATCTTGCAGTCCACCTGGATGAGCAGCAGAGACGATGTAAGGTGCGCCATACAGGCGTGTTGGTCAGGAGTCAGTAACCACTCCCATCAGAGTGGTTTTCAACTGCAGCTCACAGGCGAGTCCCCGAGAGCCATCATTGAACCACTGTCTGCTCACAGGGCCCTCCCTGACGCAGAAATTAACAGATGTGTTGTTGAGATTCAGGACAGAACAGTATGCCTATGTGGCGGATATCAGCAAAGCCTTCCTACGTATTGGGTTGCAGCCACAAGATAGGGACTTCACAAGGTTCTTGTCATTGGCTAACAGGGAGGTGCCCAAACAAGGGTATGATACCTACAGATTCAGGGCAGTGTTGTTTGGCGCCACTAGTTCACCATTCCTATTACAGGCCACCATAGACTACCACCTTGGGAACTGTAACAGCTCGCTTAAAGAATTACTGAAGACCCTATTTAACGTAGACAACATGCAAGGTGCCAGCTCAGAATAAAGGCTGTTGATGGACATTTACTGAGAGTCTAATCAGGAGATGTTCTCGGCTAACATGCCATTGAGAGAATGGGTGACAAACAACCCAACGTTGCGAGGCACGGTGGAACTTGACTATGCTGGCTACTCGGTACCTGAGGTAACATCGGTGTTGGGACTGGAGTGGGAAATCAAGGAAGACAGACTTAGGCTAAAGAGGAAACCTGATGGGTAAGGGAAGCTGACCATGACGTCCTTGCTGAGTAAAGCACAGACTGCCTTCGATCCTTTGGGTTTGTTGACACCCATCACCACTCGAGGGAGGATGCTAGTGCAACAGA
The DNA here is from genome assembly GCF_038502225.1 of Cherax quadricarinatus. NCBI lineage: Eukaryota > Metazoa > Arthropoda > Malacostraca > Decapoda > Parastacidae > Cherax > Cherax quadricarinatus. The sequence continues at coordinate 77,542 of NW_027196522.1, read as the reverse complement.
CCTGGGAGCTGAACCTAGGTTGGGACGACCCACTGCCAGAAACAGTCTGCCAGGAGTGGGATCTGGTTAGCAGAGATCTAGCAGAATTGCATGAGTTCACCTTCTCCAGGTCCATCGGGTGCACCGGGCAAGACTATGACTTGCATGTCTTCTGTGATGCCTCCTCCAGGGCCTATTGGGCAGTAGCGTACTTGGTGGCCAGGGACCAGGTCAATCTAGCCACCAGCCATGCACGGGTGACACCCCTGAAGGATTGCTCGATACCAAAGCTAGAGCTCACGGCGAAGTTGCTGGGAGCAAGACTGGGGAAGTATGTAAAGGAGGTGTTGAGTAACCTGAGGGTGACACACACCTATGTATGGACAGACTCGGAGGTGGCCTTACAGTGGGTCCGGGATGACAAGTCTAAGCTCCTCTATGTCAGGAATCGGGTAAAAGAGATACGGGAGCTACAGTCAACGTCAACAATTCTGTATGTGCCTACAGATCAAAACCCAGCCGACCTGATAAGCCGAGGGGTGATGCACAAAAAGCTGAGTAAAAGCGAGATTTGGTTCAAAGGCCCAGACTGGTTACCCGCAAAGGAGTGCTGGCCGGAGCAGAAATTTGGGGAGACAACCAGCAGCATAGTACACTTTGTGGGGGAACCCGACAATGAATTATTTGACCCCAGACACTACTCCTCTTGGAGGAAACTTATAGGAGTCACAGAAATGGTATTTCGATTTGTGAGGAAGCTGATGACAAGGTAAGCCAAGGTCGACAGTTGTCTCTCGTGTGTCCCACAGAATATTGGATATGGCAGTACCAAAGGGAGAGGTTTCCAGGAGTGCTGGAAGCACTGGCGACAGGGCAGCAGGATATGACTTCGGGTCATGTGTCCAACGACGACTCATGGAACAGTATATTGGTCTACTCATTGGGATTGTTCCTAGATCATGCTGGGCTAATAAGATGCAGGGGAAGAATACAAAACTCTGAGCTCAGTTATGGGGCCAAACATCCCATGTTACTGGGAAAGGAGGGATGGGCGTCAGAGCTATTGATACATGATGCTCATCAGAGGACCTTGTACGGGGGGTTTGGAGATACCCTCACTTGCCTACGTCAGAATTATTGGATACTGAAGGGCCGAGCTGCCGTCAAAAGGGTGCTAAAGAGTTGCATGGTCTGCCAGCTGTACGATGGGAGGACCCTACCATACCCAGGTCCACCACCGCTGCTCTAACTTTGGTATAACTGTGTCTAGCATTAGGAATAATATTAGGAGAGAAGTAAATAATGAAGATGATTGTTATAGGAATGCAGTTAGAAGCCTGAGTAGATCTATAACCCACTATGATAACATGAACGTAGATAAGTATGTTTATGGAGCAACTTGCAATGTGAACAGACTGACTGATGTTGTAGTGGCCAGGCTTAGGCTTGGTTACAAGTACTTCTGGCAGTTTGGGAGACACACAGATGATGATCAAACTAAATGTAAATTATGTGATCAGGCATATGGTCACTCTCTTGAACACTATGTGCTTAATTGTCCACTTATTGAGGAATACAGAGACAGACAGTATAATAACCTATGTGACATGTCAAGATATCTTATTAATGAAAATAAGATACCAGATATACTAAGCAAATTTCCTAAATTTGCTTGTAACAGATAAGTGAACTATAGATATGTAGATATAAATCCATATGTATTCCTGTTAACCCTTTGGGGCCTAGTTCCTAGGCCTTTTGTGTATCCACATGCTCTCACGCTACCGTCCACAGGATGGATATGGGGTGCACAATAAACTAGCCACTTCGGTGGCAAAATCTAAAAATCTCTGCCTCAGGAGCGGGTACATAGTGACAGGCCCTTTGAGACTGTGAGAATAGATTATACTGGGGCTATCACGTTGAAGAACCCAGGAGACGATAGGGTAGGCCCTCAGAAAGTATATGTCTGCCTGTTTACTTGTGCCACTACTCGAGCCGTGCATTTGGAGTTGGCGGAAGATATGTCGACAGAGACTTTCGTGAAGTTGTTCATGAGGTTTACAGCCAGATTATCATGCCCGCGATTGATTATCTCGGACAATGGCACGAGCTTCAGGGCAGAAGATAAAGTTTTCAGAAATCTTAGGGACAACAGAGAAGTACGAGAATATCTGAAGAGAATAGAGTGCGAGTGGAGGTTCATAGTTCCCAGAGCGCCTTGGCAAGGGGGATTCTATGAATGCATGGTGGGCACAGTCAAAAGGTGCATTCGGAAGGTCCTGCACGGCAAGAGAGCGAGCATTGATGAGTTGAGGACAGTGTTAGCTGAAATAGAGGCAAGAGTCAATAACAGGCCTCTGACCTACGTGCAAAATGGGACTGAGGAGCAGGAAGCTCTCACCCCCAATCACATGCTGCTTGGAAGGAGGATTGAGCCCTTCCCTTCAATTTTGAGCCAGTCTTCCAAGGAGCTGGATTATTATGGGCCAGATGGTCCCTCCATCAATGAAGAGCTGCACAGGAGTCACAACAGACTGGTGAACATCCTGGACAAATGGAACCATGGTGCAGACCCCGAGGCAAATAAGATGATGCTGAGTGAAGGGGACCTGGTGCTAGTAGAATCCGAGGTGTCCAGAGCATACTGGCCTCTAGGCCAGGTGGTGTTGACCCACCCAGATAAGGCTGGGTAGTTGAGAATGGTGAAGGTGAGGATGAATGGTGTCAAGACTATAAGACCCATCAACAAGCTTTTGCCTCTCGAGGTCCACATGGTGGGACCAAAACATGAGAAGTTAGACCAGAGGCTGACCGAACAGAGAGGCCGGACGACCCATTGAACGGCACTCAAGTCTAGGGCCCACTGGGAGGGCCTGCAGGAGGTAGACTTGATCTAGACTTAGCGCCTACCTTCGCCGGTGGGAGGATGTTGGAACTTATTCGGTCCTAGAAGTCCCAACGGGGGAAAATATACCGTTTGAGGGCCCTTACACCCACCCAAAACACACACACACACTCATCCGGGTTGGCAAAGGTGGTTGGAAGGTACTTCTTAATTGATAGATTTACTCTTCAGGGAAGAAGTAGATAGTTTATACTGTTAGTACACTGATATTAGGATTATTGAGGCAACTGTAGATGATAATAATGTAGACCTAAGACCTTAACATAGGTAGTAATAGGCCGAATGTAGGCAAACACTAGATTATGTTAGCTAGGGAGAACTGGCAGCCCAAGTTTGAACGACGAGGTGCGGGTCTCGAAGATGCCAGAGCTTCCTTCTAAGACTAGACATCATCTGAGCAACAAGTGCCGTGATCAGCAGGCGGCACCCCCACGTGTCTTCACATACTAGACCAAGGGAAATCTGGTGGAGGCTCCTCGACGTACCATAGATGTCCTCCTCCATCAGGCCCATACAGTAAGACAAGACCTCCCATTTTTCTTTGGATCCTGGCCAGTGTCTGGGGAAAATTGCGAGTGAGTCGTGCTGTGGTCTTTGTGTCAGCCGGCAGTTCATGACCAGATTTAAGGCTCCCGGTTGCACGTGGTTTCTGAGGGGAAGTCCAATGGGCTAAAGCTTAGGGAGGTTGAAGATGCTAGCGAGGTTTCTTGCAACATCAGTCATTTATGAAAATCTGTCCTATAAGCCACTTGTGAGGCTGAGGTACCGACCTCAGAGCTCGGTGCCAACAGAGCTTGCCAGGGTAGACAACTCACATGGAGGCAGTCCAGACAAATTTTCACAATCAATGTTTCCACCATAAACACATCATCTATCAAAGACCTCACTACGAAACACAGCCCCACACCTCTAACTTCTACAACAGGCATCTACACTATCCCCTGTGAATTCTGTCCCAAGAAATATGTAGGCAAGACAGGCAGAGACCTTGCAGTCCGCCTGAATGAGCATCGAAATGCCTCTAACAGAGTCGATGTAAGGTACGCCTGTGTCCTCCACAGAGACTCCACAGGGCATTTGATGAACTGGAATGAGGCACAACTCGTTCTCACCGAACTAGACCTCAGACGCCGACGGTGCCTAGAAGCCTCACTAATCGCCGTCACCGACACTATAGAACGTAACACTTGAAACTACAAAACTCTATGCACATAAAGGGTCCAAAATTTGGAATTCATTACCAGAAAATACTAAAGTAACCCGGTATGATCATCAATTTAAAGGTCTTCTCAAAAGCCTCTTACTCACCCTAAACTAAATACTAAATACTCAATATTTAACTTTACCCAAAAATCTCCCAATTACCTAGTTTAAGTTTAGTTTAATATGTTTATTATGCACCCCATACCCATCCTGTGGGCGTTAGTCAAAAGATTACAGAGGTACATAATTGGTCCAGGGACTGGACTCCAAAGTTTTGATAGCTGAGCAAGTTACAGAGGTAATGAATTCACAATTTACAAAGGTAATGAACTCACAATTTACAAAGATAATGAACTCCAGGTAGGTCTAGTCACAATCATGACAAGTTACAAAGGTATTTACAGATTGCAGAGGTACGTAATGGGTCCAGGGACTGGGCCCCAATGTTTTGATGGCTGAACTAGGTACAAGGTAATGAACTCACAAGTTACAAAGGTAATGAATACTGTAAGAATGGTTACTTACGTTTATACATGGCTACAATCATGAACAAATTATAGAGTAATGAGCAATTCACACTTCCACACCCGGTCACAACTGTAATGAGTTATTGGTGCAAATATTGATTGTTGAGACACACACACACACACACACACACACACATATACAAATTCATACACACACACACACACACACACACACATATACAAATTCATACACACACACACACACACACACACACACACACACACACACACACACACACACACACACACACACACACACACACACACACACACACACACACACAAAGACGATGAGCACACTAAGATCAAACGACAGGTCCGAAGATTTAGATTAGATTTTGCCACCGAAGTGGCTAGTTTATTGTGAACCCCATATCCATCCTGTGGACGGTAGCGCGAGAGCATGTGGATACACAAAAGGCCTAGGAACTAGGGCCCAAAGGGTTAACAGGAATACATATGGATTTATATCTACATATCTATAGTTCACTTATCTGTTACAAGCAAATTTAGGAAATTTGCTTAGTATATCTGGTATCTTATTTTCATTAATAAGATATCTTGACATGTCACATAGGTTATTATACTGTCTGTCTCTGTATTCCTCAATAAGTGGACAATTAAGCACATAGTGTTCAAGAGAGTGACCATATGCCTGATCACATAATTTACATTTAGTTTGATCATCATCTGTGTGTCTCCCAAACTGCCAGAAGTACTTGTAACCAAGCCTAAGCCTGGCCACTACAACATCAGTCAGTCTGTTCACATTGCAAGTTGCTCCATAAACATACTTATCTACGTTCATGTTATCATAGTGGGTTATAGATCTACTCAGGCTTCTAACTGCATTCCTATAACAATCATCTTCATTATTTACTTCTCTCCTAATATTATTCCTAATGCTAGACACAGTTATACCAAAGTTATATTCTACGTTCTCCTTCTGGATACTCTTCTTGGCTAACATATCAACTTTATCATGAAGGAGTAATCCAATGTGTGATGGGATCCATAGCAATTGTACATTAATTCCTTTGTCCCTAATTTTTGAGTATCTATACCTGGCTTCCCCAATGAGCATGTTGTTGGAGTCATTATATGAGCCAAGAGCCTTCAATGATGACATAGAATCAGTAATGATGATAGAGTCAAGCTCAGTGTCATAGGTTAGCTTTAGCGCCATTAGGATTGCAAACAATTCAGTTTGCAGTGTAGACGCCCAGTTGTTAATTCTTATGCCTAACTCAACAAATTTATTATCGTTCTTAACTAGGGAGGTGGCAACAAGAGCAGATGCAGCCCTGCCAGAAGACTCCTGTTTAGATCCATCAGTGTATATAACTTGTGATAACTTATTACTACCAGCTAGGCGAAAAATTTCTTCTTGAGCAGTTGCTCTAACAAGAGATTTAAGGAAGGGATTACTAGCAATGAGCTTCTTGGGAGGGACTTGTAGGTATGTGATATTAAATGAACACATCTTCCATGGAGGGGTGAAATGCTCTTGTTGCCTACAGTGATACAGTTCATGCAGGTTATAAAACTTAATGCAATTGCACGTTTTCACAATCCATTTAGATCTGTGTGTATTTACCTCTAGACACTTGGTAAGATTCACTGTGACAGTGTCTGGTTCGTTTCTCAACATTCTAATACCGAGTACAGTGTTAATTTCAACAATCCTATCACTGATACTAGAAATACCAAGCTCCTTCCTCATGTTAAGAACTTTTGTAGATCTGGGACAGCCAAGAATAGTCCTGAGAGCTTCATTTTGCATTAACTCCAAGGGTCGGAGGGAACTTTCTCTAGCTAATATCAACATGGGAGCAGCATAATCAATTAAGGACCTAACATAGGCTATGTACATCATTCTCACGATTCTCACATTAGCACCATAGTTGGGATTGTAGCCAGCAACAGCTTTGAGAGCATTTAGCCTAGCTTTACATTTCTTGTTTAGTTGTGGTATAGTGGATTTGTTAAAGGGTACATCTACACCAAGATATCTGTAAGTTTTAACGTAGCTAATGATTTCACCCTGCAAATAGATGGGTGGGGGATGTCGTTTGCTTGTTAATATCTTTGTTTTAGAGTAAGATATTATGAGGCCTAGTCGATTACAAATTGCTTGAACTTCATTAAGAATGGCATTCATCTTCTTATGCCCTGTTGTATGGATCATGATATCATCAGCATAGCTTATAGCTATATGTTTAGGTGAGGCAGGTAGAGCATTTAGGAGAGCATTAATCAGAATATTAAATAGCATGGGACTAAGAACTCCTCCCTGCGGTGTACCTAAAGATATTTCTTTAGAATCACTTCTGAAGCCTTGGTAAAGGACAGAGGATACTCTATTTGACAGGTATCCTATTATCCAGCAGAGTAAGCTACCACCAATATTCATTTTGGCTAGTTCATGTAGTATAACGGTTCTGTTTGCAATATCAAATGCAGATTTTAGATCAAGAAAAGTGGTAAAACTAGTAGAGGTGTGTGCAGTGAGAAAGGTGGAAATACAATTCTGCACACTTCTACCTTTCATGAACCCATAGAGGTAGGGGGAAAGTTGATGCCTGATTCTGTAGTACAATCTGTTATCAGAAGTACTCTCTAAATTTTTTCTAATATGAGATGGAAGGCTTTCATGCCTGGATGTTTTGGACCAGTCATTTATGAGGTCATTTGCTTTTTCAAGAGGAAAGGGATGAGCAACATTGCCAGTCTTTTTCCTGGTTATTTTATTTATACCTTTCCAAGCCAAACTCAAAGGGGTGGACCTATTTAATCCACTAACAAACTGTTCCCATTCCTGTTGCCTAAGTTCTTCCTTTCTATTCCTTGCATTTGTTAGTGCAGCTTGGAACGTTCTGAGCAGGTCTGGGGTTCTACATTCACGGTATGCTTTACCAATCCTCTTAGCTGCATGTGTTAGATTGCGCAGCTGAAGGTATGCTATATGCAGAGATTCTAACAGCCAACTGCAGTAGCAAGGGACAGCTGGTCAGGAAAGACAGTTCACTGAGAATAGAAGTTTCAGATATGACAGGGACTGAAGGCAAGAACATGTCAATGGAAGGAAATAAAATGCCTCAGAGGAAGCAGATGGAGACTCAGTGGGAGGAGGAAAGGGCGAGGTCAGTTTTTGTGTATGGGCTCCAAGAAGCCAAAGGGGACAACTTTGAACAAATAAAACAGGAGGAGAAGAAAATGATTGAAGGCATCATGAAAACAATAGGGGAGGGCGATATGACCCAGGTGACAAATTTTCAGAGAATTGGGTGGTTTGCGAGTGGAAGGATACGGCCTGTCAGAGTAACTTTCAAGGAAGAATCAGTTCGAACCAGGATTCTGCAAGAGAAAGCAAGACTGAGGGACAAAGAGGGGTACCAGAGAGTATACCTCGACCGCGACAGAACACAAGAAGAAAGGACTACACTGAAAGAGAGGGTACAGAGACGCAAGGAGGAACGAGAAGCAACGAAAATGAGCAGGACCCAGACACAGGAGGAAGGGCAAACACACCCCACAGAATCTCCCACCAAAAGACTCCAACCGCGACATTCCCAACGCAACTGAGCAACCTATACTACAACCCACTCACTGTTCCCTCTGCCACCAACCCCCATATCACAAACCTCACCCCAACAGCTGTCCCTTATGGGCATTCTGACCCCACCCCCATCAACACAAACCCCACCTACACCACAGCCCCATATAGGCCCCCACCAAGGCTCTCGCTCCCCCAACCCCAATATTCTTGCATGACCACAATGATAGAAAAGAAACTGAAGGTTTGGTACACAAACGCGGATGGAATAACGAATAAACATGAGGAGTGGAACGAAAGAATCAGTGAAAAATCCCCAGACATCATAGCAGTCACAGAAACAAAACTCGCTGAGACAATAACAGACACAGTCTTCCCAACAGGATATCAGATCCTGAGGAAAGATAGAAGGAGTAGAGGGGGAGGAGGGGTTGCACTGCTCATAAAACACCAATGGGGATTTGAGGAAATGGAAGGCATGGACATGATTGGAGAAAGAGACTACATTGTAGGTACAATTCAGTCCGGAGAACATAAAGGAGTCATTGGAGTGATGTATAACCCACCACAAAGTATTTCTTCTCCTATGCCAAATCAAAATCGAGAACAACGTCCAGTATTGGGCCCCTACTTAAACAAGATGGGTCCTACACAGATGACAACAAGGAAATGAGTGAGCTACTCAAGTCCCAATATGACTCAGTTTTTAGCAAGCCGCTAACCAGACTGAGAGTCGAAGATCAAAATGAATTTTTTATGAGAGAGCCACAAAATTTGATTAACACAAGCCTATCCGATGTTATCCTGACGCCAAATGACTTCGAACAGGCGATAAATGACATGCCCATGCACTCTGCCCCAGGGCCAGACTCATGGAACTCTGTGTTCATCAAGAACTGCAAGAAGCCCCTATCACGAGCCTTTTCCATCCTATGGAGAGGGAGCATGGACACGGGGGTCGTCCCTCAGTTACTAAAAACAACAGACATAGCCCCACTCCACAAAGGGGGCAGTAAAGCAACAGCAAAGAACTACAGACCAATAGCACTAAAATCCCATATCATAAAAATCTTTGAAAGGGTCCTAAGAAGCAAGATCACCACCCATCTAGAAACCCATCAGTTACACAACCCAGGGCAACATGGGTTTAGAACAGGTCGCTCCTGTCTGTCTCAACTACTGGATCACTACGACAAGGTCCTAAATGCACTAGAAGACAAAAAGAATGCAGATGTAATATATACAGACTTTGCAAAAGCCTTCGACAAGTGTGACCATGGCGTAATAGCGCACAAAATGCGCGCTAAAGGAATAACAGGAAAAGTCGGTCGATGGATCTATAATTTCCTCACTAACAGAACACAGAAAAACCTGGAGCCACATGGGGGTCCCGAAACATGGAGAGCCAAGATGATGGATGTGGTACTTGAAAACACAACCAGAGAGAGAGGGGAGGATGAGCCAGCAAGACTGGATCTTGTGTTCACCCTGAGCAGTTCAGACATTGAGGACATCACTTACGAGAGGCCCCTTGGAGCTAGCGATCATGTGGTTCTGAGTTTTGACTATATAGTAGAGTTACAAGTGGAGAAGGTAACAGGAACTGAAGGGGACAGGCCAAACTATAAAAGGGGGGACTACACAGGTATGAGAAACTTCCTGCAGGAGGTTCAGTGGGACAGAGAAATGGTAGGAAAATCAGTAAACGAGATGATGGAATATGTGGCAACAAAGTGCAAGGAGGCAGAGGAAAGTTTTGTTCCCAAGGGAAACAGAAATAATAGGAAGACCAAAACGAGTCCTTGGTTTACCCGAAGGTGTAGGGAGGCAAAAACTAAGTGCAACAGAGAATGGAAAAGGTACAGGAGGCATAGGACCCAGGAAAACAAGGAGATTAGTAGAAGAGCCAGAAACGAGTATGCACAGATAAGGAGGGAGGCCCAGCGACAGTATGAAAACGACATAGCATCGAAAGTCAAATCTGACCCGAAACTGCTGTATAGCCACATTAGGAGGAAGACAACAGTCAAGGACCAGGTGATAAGGCTGAGGAAAGAAGGTGGAGAACTCACAAGAAACGATCAAGAGGTATGTGAGGAGCTCAACACGAGATTTAAGGAAGTATTTACAGTAGAGACAGGAAGGACTCTGGGGGGACAGACCAGATGGGGACACCAGCAAGGAATACACCAACAAGTGTTGGACGACATACATACAGATGAGGAGGAGGTGAAGAAACTGCTAAGGGACATCGATACCTCAAAGGCAATGGGACCGGACAACATCTCCCCGTGGGTCCTTAGAGAGGGAGCAGATATGTTGTGCGTGCCACTTACCACAATCTTCAACACATCCCTGGAAACTGGGCAACTACCTGAGGTATGGAAGACGGCAAATGTAGTTCCCATTTTTAAAAAAGGAGACAGAAAAGAGGCACTAAACTATAGACCTGTGTCATTGACGTGTATAGTATGCAAAATTATGGAGAAGATTATCAGGAGGAGAGTGGTGGAGCACCTGGAACGGAACAGGAGTATAAATGCCAACCAGCACGGATTCACGGAAGGCAAATCCTGTGTCACAAACCTTCTGGAGTTTTATGATAAAATAACAGAAGTAAGACAAGAGAGAGAGGGGTGGGTTGATTGCATCTTCTTGGACTGCAAGAAGGCCTTTGACACAGTTCCTCACAAGAGATTAGTGCAGAAGCTAGAGCATCAGGCGCATATAACAGGAAGGGCACTGCAATGGATCAGAGAATACCTGACAGGGAGGCAACAACGAGTCATGGTACGTAATGATGTATCACAGTGGGCACCTGTGACGAGCGGGGTCCCACAGGGGTCGGTCCTAGGACCAGTGCTATTTTTGGTATATGTGAACGACATGACGGAAGGGTTAGACTCAGAAGTGTCCCTGTTTGCAGATGATGTGAAGTTAATGAGGAGAATTAAATCTGATGAGGACCAGGCAGGACTTCAAAGAGACCTGGACAGACTGGACACCTGGTCCAGCAAATGGCTTCTCGAATTTAATCCTGCCAAATGCAAAGTCATGAAGATAGGGGAAGGGCACAGAAGACCACAGACAGAGTATAGGCTAGGTGGCCAAAGACTGCAAACCTCACTCAAGGAGAAAGATCTTGGGGTGAGTATAACACCGAGCATGTCTCCGGAAGCACACATCAATCAGATAACTGCTGCAGCATATGGGCGCCTGGCAAACCTGAGAACAGCATTCCGATACCTTAGTAAGGAATCATTCAAGACACTGTACACCGTGTATGTCAGGCCCATACTGGAGTATGCAGCACCTGTTTGGAACCCGCACTTGATAAAGCACGTCAAGAAACTAGAGAAAGTACAAAGGTTTGCGACAAGGTTAGTTCCAGAGCTAAGGGGAATGTCCTATGAAGAAAGATTAAGGGAAATCGGCCTGACGACACTGGAGGACAGGAGGGTCAGGGGAGACATGATAACGACATATAAAATACTGCGTGGAATAGACAAGGTGGACAAAGACAGGATGTTCCAGGGAGGGGACACAGAAACAAGAGGCCACAATTGGAAGTTGAAGACACAAATGAGTCAGAGAGATAGTAGGAAGTATTTCTTCAGTCATAGAGTTGTAAGGCAGTGGAATAGCCTAGAAAATGACGTAGTGGAGGCAGGAACCATACACAGTTTTAAGACGAGGTTTGATAAAGCTCATGGAGCGGGGAGAGAGAGGGCCTAGTAGCAACCGGTGAAGAGGCGGGGCCAGGAGCTAGGACTCGACCCCTGCAACCACAAATAGGTGAGTACAAATAGGTGAGTACACACACACACACACACACACACACACACACACACACACACACACACACACACACACACACACACACACACACACACAAATCACAAACACACACACAAGACACAGAGAGAGGGGTGGGTTGATTGCATCTTCACTGCAAGAAGGCCTTTGACACAGTTCCTCACAAGATTAGTGCAGAAGCTAGAGCACCAGGCACATATAACAGGAAGGGCACTGCAATGGATCAGAGAATACTTGACAGGGAGGCAACAACGAGTCATGGTATGTGATGAGGTACCACAGTGGGCACCTGTGACGAGCGGGGTCCCACAGGGGTCAGTCCTAGGACCAGTCTTGTTTCTGGTATATGTGAACGACATGATGGAAGAGTTAGACTCAGAAGTGTCCCTGTTTGTAGATGATGTGAAGTTAATGAGAAGAATTAAATCTGATGAGGACCAGGCAGGACTTCAAAGAGACCTGGACAGGCTGGACACCTGGTCCAGCAAATGGCTTCTCGAATTTAATCCTGCCAAATGCAAAGTCATGAAGATAGGGGAAGGGCACAGAAGACCACAGACAGAGTATAGGCTAGGTGGCCAAAGACTGCAAACCTCACTCAAGGAGAAAGATCTTGGGGTGAGTATAACACCGAGCATGTCTCCGGAAGCACACATCAATCAGATAACTGCTGCAGCATATGGGCGCCTGGCAAACCTGAGAACAGCATTCCGATACCTTAGTAAGGAATCGTTCAAGACACTGTACACCGTGTATGTCAGGCCCATACTGGAGTATGCAGCACCTGTTTGGAACCCGCACTTGATAAAGCACGTCAAGAAACTAGAGAAAGTACAAAGGTTTGCAACAAGGTTAGTTCCAGAGCTAAGGGGAATGTCCTATGAAGAAAGATTAAGGGAAATCGGCCTGACGACACTGGAGGACAGGAGGGTCAGGGGAGACATGATAACGACATATAAAATACTGCGTGGAATAGACAAGGTGGACAAAGACAGGATGTTCCAGGGAGGGGACACAGAAACAAGAGGCCACAATTGGAAGTTGAAGACACAAATGAGTCAGAGAGATAGTTAGGAAGTATTTCTTCAGTCATAGAGTTGTAAGGCAGTGGAATAGCCTAGAAAATGACGTAGTGGAGGCAGGAACCATACACAGTTTTAAGACGAGGTTTGATAAAGCTCATGGAGCGGGGAGAGAGAGGGCCTAGTAGCAACCGGTGAAGAGGCGGGGCCAGGAGCTAGGACTCGACCCCTGCAACCACAAATAGGTGAGTACAAATAGGTGAGTACACACACACACACACACACACACACACACACACACACATGTGCTTTATTTACAGCTAGCAAAGTCAGGGTATTTCTCCAGAATGGTCTGTAATATACCACTGTGGATAAAATACTTTGCCATTTCTTGAACACTTCTGAGTGAGTTGTTTCTAAATTCATTAATTTTATCGCACTCCAGTACATAATGACGCAGGGTGTGACAATAGTCCATCTGGCAAAGTTTACATTTCGTTTGGTCTACATCTGGTGGTGGTGATTTAACCTGCCAAAGATACTTGTAACCCAGCCGGAGCCGGGCAGTAGTGACATCCAAGAGTCTGCTTATTTTGTTGGATGCACCATAGACATGTGGCTCCTCCTGCATGATAGAATGATGATAGATGGACTCACTGGTGTCAATCTCCCTGAGCCTTAAGTCCATAAAATTCAGTTGAAGTTCTTTTCGTATTATTGTTCTCAAACTACTACCTGACAAGCCAAGATTGTAATCTACTCCCTCTTTGAAAGCATACAGCTTAGCCAATTTATCAGTTCTATCATGCATCTGAAGACCAATGTGAGATGGAATCCACAGCATGTGCACTCTGACTCCACTGTCCACAATCCTACCATACCTGTGTCTGGCTTCTGACACAAGCATGCCACAATTTATGCTTAATGAGTTGAGAGCATTTATGGATGACAGAGAATCAGTTACAATTAAACTGTCAATCTTTGATACATAGATGCATTTCAGTGCAAGGAGTATGGCAAACAGTTCTGTCTGAAGGGTAGAGGCCCAATTATTGATGCGTGCTCCAATTTCTTTAAGAGAGCCATCACTCTGTACGACAACAGCAGCACTACCAGCTGCACCAGTGGATTGGTGAACAGAACCATCAACGTAAATAATTTGCGAGAGTGTGTGCTGTGTGACTAAGTTATCAATACAGCTTAAGGCCTCATGTTTGGCTTCAAGGCGAAGTTTTGGTTGTGATTTAAGAAGTAGTTTGGGGGGAAATGGAGGAATGGTAGTTTGGAATGGGGTAATATTCCATGGAGCGGAGAAGTGCCGCTGTTGCCTTACTTGACATAGATCATGTATCTGATTCATGCGGAGGTCGGTTCCAGTTTTTTCGATCCATCTGGAGGAGTGTTCACCAGTGCTGAGGAAAGTTTGGAGGGCTTCTGTGCAGGGGTTTGAATGAGCTTGCCTGAGCATATTAACCCCAATTAGGATATTTCTTTCAGTAACACGATCTCTGATGCTTGGAATATCAAGTTCTTTTTGCATATTTAAAATTTTGGCAGTACGAGGGCATCCTAAAATGATCCTCATTGCTTCGTTCTGCAGTTTTTCCAGCCCTCCAAGCTTCCAGTCAGACACAAGAGCAAGTAGTGGCGCAGCATAATCAACCAATGATCTAATATAAGCAAGATACATCATTTTCACAATTTTAACATTAGCACCATACCTGGGGTGAAGCCCTGCCACAACTCTAAGTGCTCTTAGTCGTTCTTTGTATTGGCGACAAAGTCTTGTTACAACAGGTCCAAGTAGTGGAACCTCAAAGCCTAGATACCTGTATCTGCTTACATATTCTAGAAGAGACCCATCATGCAATTGGATCTGACGAACTGTGCCTCTCTGTCGAGGAGGACGCCTATTGAGTATCTTTGTTTTATCAGTAGAGATTATCAACCCCAGGTCCTGACACGAGGCTAGTACATGATTAAGAATGTTTTGGGTGTTGGAGAATCCGGTGGTGTGAATCATTATATCATCAGCAAAACTAATCACATAATGATGGGGCTGACTAGGCATAGCATTAAGTAATGCATTAATTAGAATATTGAACAGTGTGGGACTGAGCACACCTCCCTGTGGGGTTCCTAATTCAAAGTCTTTAGTTACACTTCTATGTCCCTGGAACAACACAGACGATTTTCTGTTGGACAGGTAGCCTTTAATCCAGCGGAGAAGCCATCCTCCAACATCCATTCTGGCAAGTTCACTAATGATTACATGTCGGTTGGCTACATCGAAAGCGGATTTAAGGTCAAGGAAGGTAGTGTATGAGCTGTCAGTGTGCAGGGTGAGAAAGGTGGCTATGCAATGATGCACGCTCCTTCCATGCATGAAACCATGTAACCGGGGAGACAAAAATTGTTTGATTCTGTACATGAGACGATTAAGAATCATTCTCTCAAATGTTTTACACAAGCAGCTAGTAAGAGATATTGGGCGAAATGCATTTTGTTGATTGGGCTTAGGAATTGGAATGATGAGGCTGTTGGTCCAAGATTGAGGGAGCTCCCCAGTTACATAGCTCATGTTATATAATTCAAGTAATGGATTACCTGGTACTCGACACAGCAATCTGAGTATGTTGTAAGTAATACCATCCTCACCAGGCGACGTGGAGTTGCCCTTAGTTAGTGCTGCATCAAGTTCATAATTAGTGAAAGGAATGTTGCAATCATCTGCCTTGCTGAGCATAAAGCAAACAAGTCTCTCCCTTGCATCATATTTGTCATTTAATTTTGCCTGTGTGGTACTGGGAAGATTGTCATAGCTAGATGTAGCAGCCCAAGCACTGACTAACTCATTCGCCCTATGCAAGGGATGAGGGTGCGCGATCTGCCCAGTTCTGTTACCCTTAATTCTATTTATGTCCCTCCATGCCCGGCTAAGTGGGGTGTGAGCATTAAGACCGTTGACAAATTTTTCCCAGTCTGTTTGCCGCAGCTCTGTCATACGCTCTCTGGCAGCAGCAAGGGCAGTTTGGAAGAGCCTCAGCATTCCAGGGGTACGATGTTTTCTATAGGCTAGGCCTAGTCTGCGAGCAGTACGTTTCAGTGTACGAAGTTTAGAATCATTGTAATAAGTATGGTTTTTGAAGGAGGTATGATTATTATGGAAGTTTGTTGGGTTTAGAGTACCAAGAGGTTTCAGTGGCGGCTCTAAGTAGTTCTGAATACTGCTCACAAGATCATTGTTAAAGGTCTCTACAGAGGAACACTCATAGGAATTATACCAGTCAGTCACATGTGCAACAAAGTCATCATGCTGATCAGTGGGAACATTAAAACGTTTCCGTTTGAATATCCCACCAGGAAGGATAGTATTACCAATATCTAGTGAGGTTAGCCTAGGGAAATGATCAGACGCTATATCTGTTACAATGGAAGACTCACAGCTGGCAGAAGTAATGTTGAAGCCCAGGCACAGATCAAGGACGCCTCCATAGATATGTGTGGGTTCAAGGTCACCTACAATTTGGACATTATCATGACTGTTTAAGAGTGACAACAGTTGATTGCCATTACGATTACCAAACTGTGAGTTTCCAATGCTTTTGTGTCTCGCATTGTAATCGCCAATAATAAGAGTAGGCTCAGAATGAGCACAAGTTGGGAGCTCCAAGTAATTAAATTTATCAGCAGGAGCATACAAGTTAAATATGTTGAGAGCAGAGTTCCCTATATAAATCCTAACACCGTGATATTGTAGCCCCTCTGTTTTCTTGTGTGCAAGAAGTTGATGGGGAAGTGATTTTTTAATATATAGAACACAAGAGTTAGTAGATTTGAGGTTATATGCAACAAATGATGGTAATTTAGGGGGTTGGGATTTTTCAGGGACTCTGCACTCTTGTAGACACACAACATCAATGGGTTCGGTGGTTACTTTATGATGAAGGTCAGGAAGTCTTTTTCTAAGTGATGCAATATTCCAGCTTAATATAGAAAGTTTATACGAGTTTTGATCCATTATAGTAGTCCTGGGATCTTGTTGAGTTTCTCAGCATAATGAAAAAATTGTTCATATAAATAGCAGACCTTATCAATGTCAACAGTGCTACCCTTGTCCATGAGTTTTGTAAGTGCACTTCCAGTTGTAAGGCCTCGTGGGAGTCTTCGTAAACCCAGAGCATGACGCTGTTTATGTGTGAATGTATGATAGGTGACACCACCACTCACATTCCCTCCTCCACTAACATTACACGCAACACTACAACTGTCATCACCAGCGCCACTACCAACATTGTGTTCATTACATTTATCAACAGTATTGTATTCAACATTAATGTCTATGTGACTAACCTCATCACACTCTGCACCACCACTTATATTACGCTCATCACTATTACTAACATTATAGACACCACCGCTCTCATCACACTCTTCACCACCACTTACTCATCACTATTACTAACATTATAGCACCACCGCTCTCATCACACTCTTCACCACCACTTACTCATCACTATTACTAACATTATAGACACCATTGCCCTCATCACACTCTTCACCACCACTTATATTACGGTCATCACTATTACTAACATCATTGACACCATAGCCTTCATTATGATGCTCACTACAGTTATCAACACAAGTATTATATTCGTCATTAAAAGCTCTGTTCCACAAGGCACAGTACTCGCTCCCATCTTGTTCCTCATCCTTATATCCGACATAGACAAGGATGTCAGCCACAGCACCGTGTCTTCCTTTGCAGATGACACCCGAATCTGCATGACAGTGTCTTCCATTGCAGACACTGCAAAGCTCCAGGCAGACATCAACCAAATCTTTCAGTGGGCTGCAGAAAACAATATGAAGTTCAACGATGAGAAATTTCAATTACTCAGATATGGTAAACATGAGGAAATTAAATCTTCATCAGAGTACAAAACAAATTCTGGCCACAAAATAGAGCGAAACACCAACGTCAAAGACCTGGGAGTGATCATGTCGGAGGATCTCACCTTCAAGGACCATAACATTGTATCAATCGCATCTGCTAGAAAAATGACAGGATGGATAATGAGAACCTTCAAAACTAGGGAGGCCAAGCCCATGATGACACTCTTCAGGTCACTTGTTCTATCTAGGCTGGAATATTGCTGCACACTAACAGCACCTTTCAAGGCAGGTGAAATTGCCGACCTAGAAAATGTACAGAGAACTTTCACGGCGCGCATAACGGAGATAAAACACCTCAATTATTGGGAGCGCTTGAGGTTCCTAAACCTGTATTCCCTGGAACGCAGGAGGGAGAGATACATGATTATATACACCTGGAAAATCCTAGAGGGACTAGTACCGAACTTGCACACGAAAATCACTCACTACGAAAGCAAAAGACTTGGCAGACGATGCACCATCCCCCCAATGAAAAGCAGGGGTGTCACTAGCACGTTAAGAGACCATACAATAAGTGTCAGGGGCCCGAGACTGTTCAACTGCCTCCCAGCACACATAAGGGGGATTACCAACAGACCCCTGGCAGTCTTCAAGCTGGCACTGGACAAGCACCTAAAGTCAGTTCCGGATCAGCCGGGCTGTGGCTCGTATGTTGGTTTGCGTGCAGCCAGCAGCAACAGCCTGGTTGATCAGGCTCTGATCCACCACATCTTTCCTTGTGTTGTTCAAGTTGTTGTTTCAGGAGAAATTGTTGTGTTTCCAGTACTTTTATGCGCGACATCAGGTTGTATACCACAGGAGCAAGACTTGGAACATCTGGAGACGTGAAGTCCCGGTCAGCTGAGCTCGTTGGCTGACTGTCAGCTGACTCAGCTAGGCTGGTATTGACAGCCGACGTGATGGGGGTCTGTTGACGTGCTCCCCAGGTGAGGTGCTCAACCCCATTGTCTGAGGGCAGGCATGAGCCAGTATTCAGACCCGAGGTACCTGGTAGTCCTGGGGGGTCATTATGAGGGGGACAGGGTGAAGTGCGGTTGGCTGCGATGCGATCAGCCCTCACACTGCAGTCAGCATGAGCTGCTGTGACTCCTGAGGTCTTACAATTGATACATTGTTTAGCCACAGTCTGTTGCTGTTTGATCATATCATAACACCGTTCAGAAGGATGAGCATTGGCACACACTGCACACCAGTGTGACTTAGATGGGCATTTCCTGGCAATGTGGCCCCAGCGTTGACACTTATAACATCGACGTTGAGGAGGTCTGTACAATGCAATGTAATAGCGTCTGTTGAGGGCTGCGCGGGAGTGAATATAGCGTGGCAGAGTCCCCTGGCCAGTCCACTCAGCTAATATCAGACCGTTGGAAAGTCGACGAGGGCTTGCA
The DNA here is from genome assembly GCF_038502225.1 of Cherax quadricarinatus. Taxonomy (NCBI): domain Eukaryota; kingdom Metazoa; phylum Arthropoda; class Malacostraca; order Decapoda; family Parastacidae; genus Cherax; species Cherax quadricarinatus. Next base: position 58,184 of record NW_027196522.1, on the reverse strand, counting down.
ACTTGCTCTGACGCCAGATATTGAGGATTCAAGTGCTTGTTGACGTTGTAGATGACAATAAGCACTTTATGTGCCCTTGGTGGGGCTGCTCGGAGTTTGATGTTGGCATATTCGCGAGTGAGAAGTTTGTCTATAAATGCTGATTCATTAGGCACAAAGACGTAGTTATCCTCATCGTGGACAAACTTGATCGTTTTCTCTAGGTTGTCTGTACTAGCTTCGAAAAACCAGTTACACTTGGTCTCTTGATCAGTGTTGTTAGGGAAATCTAACCTGACAGCTTTGGGAGGGTGTGCGCCCACTGTATTGCTTTCAGCAAGCTTTCTCTGGAAGCCTCGTTCTTTTTTCCGAGCCTGTTTACTAAAATATGTTTCAAATCTGCCTTCACCATCATCTACGTCAACACTATCAGCTATACTCATAGCTGACAGGAGTTTCACACTGGCGATGGGCTAAAGGATACCGGCGAATAGAAGGGACAAGGAAGGGATATTCACCTCGCTAGACACAGGCAATATGGGTGTAGTGGCCTGCGGGTCGCAGTGCGATTTTCAAGGTCATTCACGGGGCCACAGTCGTCTCGAGAGTTACCAATATTGCACTACTCGTTAATTACTCCAAACCCGCAGCACTTAACACAGCTAGCACACGTGTCTAGGAATGACAGACAAATTTTCACTCTGTGGACAAATAAATCAGCACAAACTTAATATGTTTATAGATGAACCTCTGGCTTGTTACAGTTAAAAAGCCGTCTCCAAAGGAGTTACCAGGTACTAGCCTTTCAAAACGGAAAACTAATTCCAGTGTTTCACTAGGTATGTCACAACTCACACACAAGAGTTCTAACAACACCGAAGGTACGGCCGGAACACTGTAGAACGTTCACAAAGGCATTCTGGGATTCAGAAGAGATGTAACTGCAGTGTAACTTGACCTTCACTGGCTGGCTTGGAGTGCTGTTTAGCCTGGATCGGTTAAACTCGCCCTTATCCCATATGTAGATAATGGCGACGAGCTAAGGGATACCGGTGAATAGGAAAGTCGAGGAAGGGACATTCACCTCACTAGACACACGCAGTATGGGTGTAAGTGGCATGCGAGTCTTATAGTGCCATTTTCAAGGTCACCCAGCAGGCCAGACATTCCTCACTCATTTTAAGCCTACGTAGGTACTGATGGTAGCACAATGTCCTAAGTCAGTGAAATCCACTCGTGCAAATAGTTACAACAAATCTGCAGCACTTAACACTTCTAGCACAAACTTACTATGTTTATAGGTGAACCTCTGGCATGTCCCACTTAAAAAGTCAGTACTGCAATGCTCGTTAAATTGTTCTTAACTAAGCCACTACAGGAAACACTGGTATGCCAGCAGCACTGTAGAATGTATACGTAGACATGCTCGGGGGACAAGACAGCTGTAACTGCAGGCTACCTTAGCTTGTTCTGGCTAGCTTGGAATGCTGCTTTCAAGCCTGCTTGAATGTGCTTGCTAAGCCCGTGTCAACCACTTGGATATTTGCTTGTAGCAGGCAGGTAGGCACACAGGAGACATATTCGTAAGATGAGTGGAGTGCGGCACAGAGGACTGACACGGGCACTCAAGCATTTATGTGGTCTGGCAAAAACCGCCTCTAGACCATAAGTAAATAGAGGCGAATGGCTGAGTTCCAAATCGAGGAAGGAGGGGAGAGAGGCGAGGTGGAGTGAAGGTGTAGCCTCCTACAGCCACTTCAAATCAACATATTTGTGTTTCACTAGGTATATCACTAGTCACAGTTCACACATAAGAGTTCCAGCAGCAATTCAGCTGCGCTCCAACGATATTTGTTGCATGATGAGTTATCAGTCGGGTGAGATAAGCAGTTCTGATATAGAAGGCCTAGGACTTCACTCAACACACACGTCCTCTCCCCTCATTAGATTTTGCCACCGAAGTGGCTAGTTTATTGTGCACCCCATATCCATCCTGTGGACGGTAGCGCAAGAGCATATGGATACACAAAAGGCCTAGGAACTAGGCCCCAAAAGGGTTAACAGGTGTACATTTGGATTTATATCTACAGTTCACTTATCTGTTACAAGCAAATTTAGGAAATTTGCTTAGTATATCTGGTATCTTATTTTCATTAATAAGATATCTTGACATGTCACATAGGTTATTATACTGTCTATCTCTGTATTCCTCAATAAGTGGACAATTAAGCACATAGTGTTCAAGACAGTGACCATATGCCTGATCACATAATTTGCATTTAGTTTGATCATCATCTGTGTGTCTCCCAAACTGCCAGAAGTACTTGTAACCAAGCCTAAGCCTGGCCACTACAACATCAGTCAGTCTGTTCACATTGCAAGTTGCTCCATAAACATACTTATCTACGTTCATGTTATCATAGTGGGTTATAGATCTACTCAGGCTTCTAACTGCATTCCTATAACATTCATTTTCATTATTTACTTCTCTCCTAATATTATTCCTAATGCTAGACACAGATATACCAAAGTTATATTCTACATTCTCCTTCTGGGTACTCTTCTTGGCTAACATATCAACTTTATCATGAAGGAGTAATCCAATGTGTGATGGGATCCATAGCAATTGTACATTAATTCTACTTTCCCAGATTTTTGAGTATCTATACCTGGCTTCTCCAATGAGCATGTTGTTACTCATGTGAATCAAGAACTTTCAGTGATGACAAAGAATCAGTAATAGTCAATCTCAATATCATAATTTAGCTTTAGCGCCATTAGGATGGCAATCAATTCAGTTTGCAGTGTAGACGCCAAGTTGTTAATTCTTATGCCTAACTCAACAATTTTCCTATTGTTCTTAACTAGGGAGGTGACAACCAGAGCAGATGCAGCCCTGCCAGAAGACTCCTGTTTAGATCCCTGGAGTTTACCTGGAGAGAGTTTCGGGGGTCAACGCCCCCGCGGCCCGGTCTGTGACCAGGCCTCCTGGTGGATCAGAGCCTGATCAACCAGGCTGTTGCTGCTGGCTGCACGCAAACCAACGTACGAGCCACAGCCCGGCTGATCAGGAACTGACTTTAGGTGCTTGTCCAGTGCCAGCTTGAAGACTGCCAGGGGTCTGTTGGTAATCCCCCTTATGTGTGCTGGGAGGCAGTTGAACAGTCTCGGGCCCCTGACACTTATTGTATGGTCTCTTAACGTGCTAGTGACACCCCTGCTTTTCATTGGGGGGATGGTGCATCGTCTGCCAAGTCTTTTGCTTTCGTAGTGAGTGATTTTCGTGTGCAAGTTCGGTACTAGTCCCTCTAGGATTTTCCAGGTGTATATAATCATGTATCTCTCCCTCCTGCGTTCCAGGGAATACAGGTTTAGGAACCTCAAGCGCTCCCAGTAATTGAGGTGTTTTATCTCCGTTATGCGCGCCGTGAAAGTTCTCTGTACATTTTCTAGGTCGGCAATTTCACCTGCCTTGAAAGGTGCTGTTAGTGTGCAGCAATATTCCAGCCTAGATAGAACAAGTGACCTGAAGAGTGTCATCATGGGCTTGGCCTCCCTAGTTTTGAAGGTTCTCATTATCCATCCTGTCATTTTTCTAGCAGATGCGATTGATACAATGTTATGGTCCTTGAAGGTGAGATCCTCCGACATGATCACTCCCAGGTCTTTGACGTTGGTGTTTCGCTCTATTTTGTGGCCAGAATTTGTTTTGTACTCTGATGAAGATTTAATTTCCTCATGTTTACCATATCTGAGTAATTGAAATTTCTCATCGTTGAACTTCATATTGTTTTCTGCAGCCCACTGAAAGATTTGGTTGATGTCCGCCTGGAGCCTTGCAGTGTCTGCAATGGAAGACACTGTCATGCAGATTCGGGTGTCATCTGCAAAGGAAGACACGGTGCTGTGGCTGACATCCTTGTCTATGTCGGATATGAGGATGAGGAACAAGATGGGAGCGAGTACTGTGCCTTGTGGAACAGAGCTTTTCACCGTAGCTGCCTCGGACTTTACTCTGTTGACGACTACTCTCTGTGTTCTGTTAGTGAGGAAATTATAGATCCATCGACCGACTTTTCCTGTTATTCCTTTAGCACGCATTTTGTGCGCTATTACGCCATGGTCACACTTGTCGAAGGCTTTTGCAAAGTCTGTATATATTACATCTGCATTCTTTTTGTCTTCTAGTGCATTTAGGACCTTGTCGTAGTGATCCAATAGTTGAGACAGACAGGAGCGACCTGTTCTAAACCCATGTTGCCCTGGGTTGTGTAACTGATGGGTTTCTAGATGGGTGGTGATCTTGCTTCTTAGGACCCTTTCAAAGATTTTTATGATATGGGATGTTAGTGCTATTGGTCTGTAGTTCTTTGCTGTTGCTTTACTGCCCCCTTTGTGGAGTGGGGCTATGTCTGTTGTTTTTAGTAACTGTGGGACGACCCCCGTGTCCATGCTCCCTCTCCATAGGATGGAAAAGGCTCGTGATAGGGGCTTCTTGCAGTTCTTGATGAACACAGAGTTCCATGAGTCTGGCCCTGGGGCAGAGTGCATGGGCATGTCATTTATCGCCTGTTCGAAGTCATTTGGCGTCAGGATAACATCGGATAGGCTTGTGTTAATCAAATTTTGTGGCTCTCTCATAAAAAATTCATTTTGATCTTCGACTCTCAGTCTGGTTAGCGGCTTGCTAAAAACTGAGTCATATTGGGACTTGAGTAGCTCACTCATTTCCTTGCTGTCATCTGTGTAGGACCCATCTTGTTTAAGTAGGGGCCCAATACTGGACGTTGTTCTCGATTTTGATTTGGCATAGGAGAAGAAATACTTTGGGTTTCTTTCGATTTCATTTATGGCTTTTAGTTCTTCCCGCGATTCCTGACTCCTAAAGGATTCTTTTAGCTTAAGTTCGATGCTTGCTATTTCTCTGACCAGTGTCTCCCTACGCATTTCAGATATATTGACCTCTTTTAGCCGCTCTGTTATTCTTTTCCGTCGCCTGTAAAGGGAGCGCCTGTCTCTTTCTATTTTACATCTACTCCTCCTTTTTCTTAGAGGAATAAGCCTTGTGCATACATCGAGTGCCACCGAGTTAATCTGTTCTAGGCATAAGTTGGGGTCTGTGTTGCTTAGTATATCTTCCCAGCTTATATCGGTTAGGACTTGGTTTACTTGGTCCCACTTTATGTTTTTGTTATTGAAGTTGAATTTGGTGAATGCTCCCTCGTGACTAGTCTCATTATGTCGGTCTGGGGCTCCACGCATACATGTCTGAACCTCAATTATGTTGTGATCTGAGTATATTGTTTTTGATATGGTGACATTTCTTATCAGATCATCATTGTTAGTGAAGATGAGGTCTAGTGTATTCTCCAGTCTAGTAGGCTCTATTATTTGCTGGTTTAAATTGAATTTTGTGCAGAGATTTAAAAGCTCGTGTGAGTGTGAGTTTTCATCAGAGCTGCCTCCTGGTGTTATTACTGCAACAATATTATTTGCTATATTCCTCCATTTTAGGTGCCTTAAGTTGAAATCCCCCAGGAGCAAGATGTTGGGTGCAGGAGCTGGAAGATTTTCCAGACAGTGGTCAATTTTTAACAGCTGTTCCTGGAATTGCTGGGATGTTGCATCCGGAGGCTTGTAGACTACCACAATGACTAGGTTTTGGTTCTCGACCTTTACTGCTAAAACTTCCACTACATCATTTGAGGCATTAAGCAGTTCTGTGCAAACAAGTGACTCTGCAATGTACAGGCCAACCCCCCCCCCCCTTTTGCCTGTTCACTCTGTCACATCTGTATAGGTTGTAACCTGGGATCCATATTTCGTTGTCCAAGTGATCCTTTATGTGGGTCTCAGTGAAAGCCGCGAACATTGCCTTTGCCTCTGCAAGCAGTCCACGGATGAAAGGTATTTTGTTGTTTGTTGCTGGCTTTAGACCCTGTATATTTGCAAAGAAGAATGTTATCGGACTGGTGGTATTGTTGGTACTGGGGGGGGATTTTTTTTCCGGCATTAGTATCTGTATCTGTTGGTTTGGAGTGGAGGCCATCGACTGTGGTTCCACTCCAGGAATGACTGGATTTGGTGTACGATTTCTGCCATTTCCTGCCAGTTTTTTTTCCTTCCTGGCACTAAAAAACCTCTCCCTCTTGAGTGGCTGTGGCTACCCAGGTTTTCCCATGGCCTGGATGTTTTGTATCTTTTTGTCCCCTTTAGATGGTATGCCTGGCAATTTAAGTTATAGCACAGTCTTTCCTGTACTGAAGAGGTACACAGTTCAGGGTGAAAAAGCTTACAGGAAGGGAGTTTGCATTTTCCTGTTGTCATATGGGCATGGCATTTTCTAGGGTGGTCATAGTTGCACGTCCCATCTGTTTTTCCAGATTTCCCATGCCAGCAGATACCAAGTGCATAGTATGTGCACAGGCTTGGTTTCCGTTTGCCTTGGGTTTCTGTGACTGTATTCCCTGTTGGTGCATGTTTCCCTGTCTTACTTCTATCCTCCCTAGCACCAACAATGGAGCTCCCACCAGTTGTTTTTGGTAATATATCCTCACTATTGCTAGTGGAGTCCTCTTGTTTGCTATTTCCTGCGGTATTTCTAGTTTGCAATATTGGTTTTATCTTATCTTTGACTACACTTGTTTCCCTACTATGGCTCCTGTCCCCTATGAGGTCATTTATATGTATTCCTTCCTGCGTATAATTCCCGACTACCTGGACAAAATCTCCAGCTTCACCATTACTGTCTCCCAGGACAGCATCTCCAGCTTCACCATTACTGTCTCCCAGGACAGCACCTCCAGCTTCACCATTACTGTCTCCCAGGACAGCACCTCCAGCTTCACCATTACTGTCTCCCAGGACAGCACCTCCAGCTTCACCATTACTGTCTCCCAGGACAGCACTATCAGCCCCACATTTACTGACTACCAGGACTTCATCTCCAGCCTTACAGTTTCTGACTACATGGCCAGTATCAAGGGCAGTACCATTCAGCCCAGACTTTTTATGTTCCCATCTGTTGTAGAAAGCTTCCAGGTTTTCTATGAAAGCAGCTTTGATGTTGTCCTCACACAGCTTTTAATACCCTTGTGATTTTAGTCCACAGATTTATCTCATTTGGGCATACCCAAAAAGGTGCTAAGGCAGCAGCAGGTTCCAGGCTGTTTGCTCAAGCAGCAAGTGTTACTGCTTGTAGCTAGTTCTTGGTGCTCAGGCAGCAGCAAGTGTTAGGTGCTCAGGCAGCAGCAAGTGTTAGGTGCTAAGGCAGCAGCAGGTGTTAGATGCTCAGGCAGCAAGTGTTAGGTGCTCAGGCAGCAGCAAGTGTTAGGTGCTCAGGCAGCAGCAGGTGTTAGGTGCTTAGGCAGCAGCAGGTGTTAGGTGCTCAGGCAGCAGTAAGTGTGAGGTGTTAGGTGCTCAGGGAGTGGCAGGTGTTAGATGCTCAGGCAGCAGCAGGTGTTAAATGTTCAGGCAGCAGCAAGTGTTAGGTGCTCAGGCAGCAGCAAGTGTTAGGTGCTCAGGCAGCAGCAAGTGTTAGGTGCTCAGGCAGCAGCAGGTGTTAGGTGGTCAGGCAGCAGCAAATGTTAGGTGCTCAGGCAGCAGTAGGTGTTGGGTGCTCAGGTAGCAGCAGGTGTTAGGTGCTCAGGCAGCAGTAAGTGTGAGGTGTTAGGTGCTCAAGGAGTTGCAGGTGTTAGATGCTCAGGCAGCAGCAGGTGTTAGATGCTTAGGCAGCAGCAAGTGTTAGATGCTCAGGCAGCAGCAAGTGTTAGGTGCCGAGGCAGCAGCAGGTGTTAGGTGCTCAGGCAGCAGCAAGTGTTAGGTGCTCAGGCAGCAGCAGGTGTTAGGTGCTACCCTTTCAGGGTCCAAGGCCAAAATCTGAAGTCACGCACCAGTGTCCAAGAAATTTTGAAAAAAAAAAAAATTATTTTTTCTTACAGAATTAAAGAGCATATTTTTGTGAAGGTAATAAAACAAAAAAAATTAGAATCTGATCAGTACTTACCGAGATACAGTGCCAAGAAGTTTGTAGAAAATGATGTGGTGGCGGCAACATCGACGAATTCCACATACGCGTATTATATTATTTTGTTGTTTTAGTTGTTTTTTCTTTTCTTTTCCAATTTTTTTCTATTCCTACTAACATTTGGGGCCTGAGAGACCAATACTGTATATAATTTATATATATAAACTCACTGTATTGAACACAATAACCGCACTAAAGTTATTATCATATTATTGTTTACCACTGTTGTTTATTACAATAAACATGCACAAATATTGTATAATACTAATGTTCTATCATATATTTACATATTTACAATCACTGGACATGGTTTTAGAACTGCTGGAGCTTGTGGAACTCCTTGAAACAAGGCACCATGCACAGAGGCACCTTACATTCCTCACACATAAACCGAGTGTCTTTGCGTCTTTGTTGCCGTCGTTTTGTTTGTGCACAGACAATGCATCTCTTCTGAGCAAATTTCTTTTGAGTTGAAGGAAGCTGTATTATGAAATGATCACCTTCTCTTCTCAAACGCTTGGGTATATTGTGATGAATTCGAGGACCATGTTGTATTGCAGGTGTTGTTACCTGGTACTTCATTATGAGTTGTCTGACAACAGACAAACAAAATTCACCATACGGTGGTCTGTTACCAGTCTTTATTTGGTACATATTATATGCATTCAGCATTGAAATGTCCATGAGATGGAAGAAAAGTTTCATGTACCACTTGTAACTCTTACGAACACAGTCAACAAAACCAATCTGCATGTCACACTTGTCAACCAAGCGCATGTTTTGTGTATAATCAATCACTGTCACTGGTTTTCGAATACGTTCATTAGTCACTCGATCAACTTTGCCACTGTCTTGCATTTCATTACGGTGAATGGTTGTCAACAATGTGACATCTCGTTTGTCATGCCACCGTAATGCCATGATGTCATTGGCAGTAAACACCTGCACGTCATCACCACGAACACCTGCGTTGAGCCTGGGCATATGTTTACGATTAGAACGCACTGTGCCACACACATCTGTCTTGTTCACTCGCATGAAATCACTGAGTAATGGGCTTGTGTACCAGTTATCGGTATATAATGTATGGCCCTTACCAAGATAAGGTGCCATCATGTTTCTCACTACGTCACCTGATATACCCAATAACATCTTGGTATCTTTCAATGTTTTACTACCCGTGTATACAACAATATCCAACACCAGGCCACTGTCACAATCACAGAGTACAAACAATTTTATACCAAAGCGGTTCCTCTTGCTCGGTATATACTGCTTGAATGACAGTCTACCTTTGAACAAAATCAAAGACTCGTCAATTACAAGATTCTTGAATGGATAAAAGTATATCCTGAACTTTTGTTTGAGATACATGAAAACATTTCTAATCTTGTATAACCTGTCACTTCTGTCAGGCCTGGTTTTGTCAGAGAAGTGCAACATACGTAACAGTAAGATAAACCTGTTCACTGGTATTATTTCACTGAAGGATGGGGTACAAATTAGCCGATCTGTGGACCAGTATGCTTTTATATTATGCTTATAGACGTGAGGCATAAGCATTATTGTTGCAAAAAGCAAATACATTTCTGCAACAGTCGTCTCTTTCCACCTGTGTAGTCTTGACTGTGGTGATAAGATCGTATTTGCCATGGTGTACTGAAAATACTTATTACTTTCCCTGACAATAATTTCCATCAATGGCTGGTCAAAGAATAATTCAAAGAATTCCAGTTCATTGGCCGTGGTTCCAAGGGGACAGGTAGGTAGAATTCCACTTTGCGAGTCATCAAAGTGGTGAGGGCTGGGAACAAAATTGGGATTTTGCTGCCAATCCCAGATACGGTTTGCTGGTGGATACTGGACATCATAGGCTGGTTGTACGGGTGGTTGTGGCGGGCTGGTGGGTGACGCTCCGCTTTGTCCTTGAACTGACGAGTCAGCAGCGTGGGTTCCCGCGTGGCACAGCGAGTCACGCATGGCGGTGCCACTACCACCACCAGCCCCACTAACACCATCCACTGATGTCTGTGGCCCATCCATGCCAAGTGTAGCCACATCATCCTCACTATCACTACCTAAAACGGGTGTAGGGCCACGGGATGTACTCCGGGATGTACTACGGGATGTACTCCGTCCCCTGGGCACAGCATAGGGTACACTACCCGAGCGCATGCGGCGGCGAACATACCGACGCTTCACTGGTGAATATGTTTCCTCACTATCACTACTCGAATGATCGTCGAGCGCAATAAAATCACAATCCACGTCAGAATCATCGTCATTACTGAAGTCAGAGGCCAGGCCACGGGAAAATATTAGTTTTCTCTTACGTTTAGGAACACCCGACCGTGAGTCACGAGTGCCCACACCAGAGGTAGAAGGTCGAGGATCGTCGGGGTTTTCTGCACTATTATCGATATCCTGGTCATTATTTTCGGTCACTAACTTATCAAAGCCGTAGAATTCGTCTTCATTTCCACTTCCATCAGTGTCAGAACTATCAGACAGGAAGAGGAGAGTCCCAATTTTCCGGGGAGTGAGAGCTGACTTGCGACGAGACATGGTGAACAAGGGTGACTGAGCCGGCGTTCCCACAATGCTATGCAGGCGCCTAGATTTTTTGTTTACGGCGCACACCCACGGCGCAGACCCATTCTCTCATATGTAGGCCTATGAGCGCTTTCGCGCTAAATTTGACGGCGCTAGAATTTTGGCGTAGATCTACGGTTTGGACACTCACCGACCAGCCGTAGATCTACGGGACGGACCCTGAAAGGGTTAAACACCCGAATCTGCATGACAGTGTCTTCCATTGCAGACACTGCAAAGCTCCAGGCGGACATCAACCAAATCTTTCAGTGGGCTTCAGAAAACAATATGAAGTTCAACGATGAGAAATTTCAATTACTCAGATATGGTAAACATGAGGAAATTAAATCTTCATCAGAGTACAAAACAAATTCTGGCCACAAAATAGAGCGAAACACCAACGTCAAAGACCTGGGAGTGATCATGTCTGAGGATCTCACCTTCAAGGACCATAACATTGTATCAATTGCATCTGCTAGAAAAATGACAGGATGGATAATGAGAACCTTCAAAACTAGGGAGGCCAAGCCCATGATGACACTCTTCAGGTCACTTGTTCTATCTTGGCTGGAATATTGCTGCACACTAACAGCACCTTTCAAGGCAGGTGAAATTGCCGACCTACAAAATGTACAGAGAACTTTCACGGCGCGCATAACGGAGATAAAACACCTCAATTACTGGGAGCGCTTGCATCCAGTATTGGGCTCCTGCTTAGGCAGGATGGGACACACAGATGACAGCCAAGAAATGATTGGGATACTGAAGTCCCAATATGACTCAGTATTCGGCGAGCCACTGCCCAGACTAAGGGTCGACAATCCAAATGAATTCTTTATGAATGAAACCCAAAATTTGGCCATCCAAAAAATCTCGGATATTATTTTAACTCCACAAGACTTTGAAGAGGCAATTAACCCTTTCAGGATTGGTGCCATACTAGTACGGCTTGCACGCCAGGGTTGGTGCCGTACTAGTACTCATAAATTCTAGCGCCTTCAAATCTAGTGAGAGAAAGCTGGTAGGCCTACTTATGAAGGAATGGGTCTATGTGGTCAGTGTGTGCAGTATAAAAAAAATCCTGGAGCAGTGCATAATGAGAAAAAAAAAAAACTCTGTTTTTTATTTAAAACAGCGACTTTGCAGTGTATTTTCGTATGCTATTTATGGTTGTATTCTAGTTTTCCTTGTCTTTTTTTATAGAATGGAAGTCATATTATGGAAATTGAGATGATTTTTATTGGTTTCACAATGAAAAGTACCTTGAAATTGAGTTCAAAGTAGCAGAAATGTTCGATTTTTGCCAATGTTCAAAAGTAAATAAATAAACCCATGCGTCCAATACATGTCAACTGGCAAGTCTAATGTTCCTTCACAAGTGTGCTGATATTATTTGTACCATTTCTACACTAATGCAGTAGTCTGCATAACAGTAAATCTTCTATTTTTTGTGAGAGTAAAAATTCAAAGTGGAAAACAAAGGAAATGTAACAGAGGCCTGGGGACGTGACTAAAGAACAGAGGAAATGTTATTTTAGTGCCAGGAATGTCTGTCTTGTTTAATCTGGACCCTATTTGGAAATTGGCATCTTTTGAAATTTGTATGAAATTGGCAAAATTGCCATTTTCAGACCACTTTATTGGATAGTTGGAATCGGTAAGTGGGTGGTTTCTTGTACTCATTTGATAGAAAAAAATAGAGTTCTATCGAAATAGTCATGATTTTTGTCGACTGGTGCATTGGAATTGGTCGAAAATAGGGCTCAAATTGGGTGAAATCACCCATCATTGAGACCACTAACTTCGCGAGAGCATAATTCCGTAAGTTTTCCATCAAATTTCATACTTTTAGTGTCATTATGATCGGGAAAAGATTCTCTTTGATTTCACAAGAAAAAATAATTTTTTTTTTTGAAAAATTTCCGACCCTGAGAACAAGTTTAGGAGAGGGCCTGCTGACCCTGAAAGGGTTAATGACATGCCCATGCACTCTGCTCCAGGCCCAGACTCGTGGAACTCTGTGTTTATCAAGAACTGCAAGAAGCTCCTATCGGGTGCCTTCAGCATTTTATGGAGAGGGAGCATGGACACAGGGGTCTTCCCACACACACTAAAAACAACAGACATAGCCCCACTCTGCAAAGGTGGCAGTAAAGCAATTGCAAAGAACTACAGACTGATAGCACTAACATCCCATATCATAAAAATCTTTCAGAGGGTTCTAAGAAGCAAGATAGCCAGTCACCTAGATACCCATCAATTACACAACCCAGGGCAACCCAGGTTTAGAGCAGGTCACTCCTGCCTGTCCCAGCTACTGGACCACTATGACAAGGTCCTGGATGCTGTAGAGGATAAACAAAATACAGATGTAGTATACACAGACTTTGCAAAAGCTTTCGACAAGTGCGACCATGGTGTAATAGTACACAAAATGGAATAACGGGAAAAGTTGGTAGATGGACCTACAACTTCCTGACAAATAGAACACAAAGAGTAATAGTAAATAGAGTAAAGTCCCAGGCATCCATGGTAAAAGCTCTGTTCCACAAGGCACAGTACTTGCTCCCATTCTATTCCTAATCCTCATTTCTGACTTAGAGAAGTAAGCCATAGCTCCGTGTCTTCCTTTGCGGATGACACCCAGATTACCATGGCAGTGACCTCCATTGAAGACACTGCGAGACTCCAAGCGGACATCAACCAAATCTTCGAATGGGCCACTCAAAACAATATGAAGTTCAACGAGAAGAAATTTCAACTACTCAGATATGGGAAACTAGAAGAAATTAAAAATATGTCAGTGTTTAAGACAAAGTCTAACCATACTATAGAGCGGAAAAGTAATGTGAAGGACTTGGGAGTGATAATGTCAGAGGATCTTGCCTTCAAAGACCACAACAATGTATCTACTTCATCTGCTAGGAAAATAATAGGATGGATTATGAGAAACTTCAAGACTAGGGACGCCAAGCCCATGATGATTCTCTTCAAATCGCTTGTGCTCTCTAGGCTGGAATACTGCTGTACACTAGTGGCCCCTTCAAGGCTGGTGAAATTGCAGACCTGGAGAGTGTACTAAGAACTTTCACGGCACATACAAGTACAATAAGGCACCTAAACTACTGGGAATGGTTGAAGGTCATTGATCTGTATTCCCTCGAACACAGGGAAGAGAGAGACATGATAATATATGCTTGGAACGTCCTGGAGGGATTAGTACCAAACCTGCACATGAAAATCACTCCCTATGAAAGCAAAAGACTCAGCAGGAGATGCAATATTCCCCCGACGAAATGCAGGGGCACCACTAGTACACTGAGAGACAACACAATAAGTGTCCGGGGCCAAAGACTGTTCAGTTGCCTCCCAGCATGCATAAGGGGGATTGCCAATAGACCCCTGGCTGTCTTCAAGAAGGCACTGGACAGGCACCTAAAGTCAGTACCTGACCAACTGGGCTGTGGTTCGTACGTTAGCTTGCGTGCGGCCAGCAGTAACAGCCTGGTTGATCAGACCCTGATCCACCGTGAGGCCTGGTCTCAGACTGGGCTGTGGGGGAGTTGACCCCCGAAACCTTCTCCAGGTAAACTCCTGGTATATTAGCAATAAGGGAGGCCCATGGCCAGGCAAGAGTAGAAAAATTGTGTGTTTCCTTACACCTATTGTCCTGTTCACCTAGCAAGGAAGTAGGTACCTTGGTGTTAATGGACTGGTTTGAGTCACATCCTGGGGGTCAAGATTGAGGACAACAATGGAGATAAGACTGACAGCCCCTTGATGACACACTGATTTTCTTGGGTTATCCTTGGTGGCTAACCCTCTGGGCTTAAAAATCCAGTCAAATCTTATATTAACATTGAAGAGAATATCAGCTCACAGTAATAGGTACTTATTTATATTATGGTGACTATTAATTTACATAGGCTCATAGATACATTTGATATATTCTTAACTGTGACAGTGAAATTCAATGGAATTTAATATACAGCCTCTCCTTACTTAGTGACGTACTCATTTACCGACGACTCGGAATAACGGGCTCTCTGACCAGTATGCATTCCGAAATAATGTATAGTAGAGCTGATTTCCTCTTTTCTGTTTATTGCAATATGCAGTACACTACTGTATAAACATTTAAAAATATACCAGAAATGTTATAAATGGTGCATAGATGACATTAAAACAATATTAAAGATGGTTGACACCAACCCACTAACATTATTATATAGTCCTCGCTTAGTGATGAATTTGTTTACTGATGAGGTCTTAGAAATGGAACTCTGTTGTTAAGTAATGAGAAGCTGTATTAGGTTACCATATTAACAATATGGTACTATATTGGTACCATATTTGCAGCATAAAAATAATTTTCCTCCTCTTCATATTATTTATTCATTAGAGTTTCTGTAGCTCTTTCTAAACTGGTTTATATAAAGAATGACTTTAACATTAGTTTAAGTCTTTAAGTCTATTCTTAAATTTCTTTGTACGATACTAAAGCAGTAGGAGTCGATAAAGGCTATCGCGCCAGCCAGCGATAAAGTCAAATCAAATCAAATCAAATCAAATCAAAGTTTATTCTCTATAAGGATTACAATGTGGGGTTTACAGATTTTGGTTATTGTGTGGTTTACATGTAATAAAATACTAATTACAGAGGGGGCCACTAGAACACCTAGCAAGGCTTGGCATTTCGGGCAAACTTAGATTAATTCTTAACCCTAAATTATTACAAATTGTGGAGTAAGTTGACTAAATACTAGTTTGTGAGTTTAGCAATGTGAATGCTTTTGTTTTGGAACAATACATAGTTTCTATATTGGACTATCACAGGCTAACTTGTGACTAGTAAGGAATCATTATTTTAAGATTAAGATACGTATTTCTGTGCTTATAGTCAAATGGGTGAGTGAGTGAGTGTAAGTGTGAACCACCAGGTGGTTTTTATGTAGTTAGTTGACGGGGTGTATCAGGGAGATAAGATGTTTTCTAACAGTAATTTTGAAGGTGATGAATGTGTCTGCAGTTCTAGAGTTTTCAGATAGGGTATTCCAGATTTTAGGGCCTTTGACATACATTGAATTTTTGTATAGATTAAGTCGGACATGGGGAATGCCCTAGAGATGTTTGTGTCTGGTGTTATGCTTGTGGGTCCTGTCACAACTATCAAGAAAGCACTTTAGGTCAAGGTTAATATTGGAATTTAGGTCCTCTATATGTAGATTTCACAGTAGTAAGTGTGGATGTTCTGAAAGGGAGTAAGTTTAGATCTATGAAGAGTGGGGGGGTGTTGCCAGGGATGGGATTTAGTGATTATTCTTACTGCGGCTTTTTGTTGAGTTATTATTGGCTTTAGGTGTATTGCTGCAGTTGATCCCCAATCACAAATAGCATAGGTAAGGTATGGATAAATGAGTGAATGGTATAATGTAAGAAGGGCATTTTCACAGTGGTTGTTTTGCATATTCTGAAATCACCTGTTTACTGTGATCTTATTGCATTCTAGAGTATATATCATGTTTCTATATTATTAATATTGTTTATTTTGTCATATTAGATGAATTGTGTTAGATAAGCCATAGAGCTAATATTAGTGTCATATTAGTGTCTCCCAATACAATTTCTAACATACGCCAGAAACAGACCTCTCTGGAACACTTTTTTTAGCGACAAGAGTCCAGTGACTCTCAAGCTGGTCCTAGTGGCATAATAAACAAAGAAGGGAAGTAACCCAGGATAAGGACTTGGTACCTGAAGTCTTTATGGAAGGGGATTCCCCTTCCAAACAATTGTAAATCCTCCATCCTCTCCCCTCCTCCCATCTTCCGTACATCACCATGTCTTCAATAAAAATAAGTGTGATGTTATTATTGTTTTATTCTTCATGTATCACTGTTTTCTGTGTTGGTAAATGTATATTTCATCTAGAAAACATTTTTTTTAATGCTTTTGTATGTCTGAAATGAATTAATTGGATTTCTATTATTTCTTATGGGGGAAAATTAATTCGGAATAAGTCAAATTTGGGATAAGTCACTCTCTCTGGAATGGATTAATTATGTAATCCGGGGATCCATTGTGCTTCTGAGGCCTGGTTCTTAGATGTGTCGAAATATGAGTCCTGGTGCCCAAATTTGGGCACCAGGGACTCTGCTCAATGTATGTCAAAATATGTACTTTCAGGGATACCCAGGCTAGTGACACCTTCCACTTGCTGTTGCTGGCATTCATAGCAGATATTCTCCCTCTTGAACACCTTATCATTTAGCTTACACAGCCTCTATTTGTAAGATTATGGGGCACTCCATCCTCCTGAACTGGTCTTGAGAGATGGGTCCAGATAGTAGTGGAGAATGAAAGAGGCTGCTCCTGTGGATGAGCACCTCTCTCAGGCACTCCTAGAGGACTGGAGTTGGGACTGATGTGCATAGACATCCTTGCCTTGTCCTCTTCCATGGGGGTAACTATATTGGCAGCCATTTCCTTTGGCTCTGGTACTGTCATGCTACCAGAGGGTAAAGGAGTTAGTCTTCCCAGGATCAAGTCCCGCTGCTCCCAGTGAGCCTTCCAAATCTTCTATCAGGGACATGTGGTCTAGCTGGGATATTATTTTCTCTTTGTCCAAATTTACAGTCTTAGAGACCTCTGGTTGTAAGAGGAAGAGAATATTTCGTATAATAGAGCAAGTCCTCTCGGCAGTGAAGTGCCTATTTTAGGTTACTCCTAGGCATTTTGCTATTTGCCAGCACTTCTGCAGCTTCAGGGTCTCCAATGTTGTGAGGGTCAACTCCCTTATCATTTGCTGTACAGGATCTTCCATGGCAAAGTGGTTCATTTTTTAGCCCACAGATCTGTTATTCTTGGGTTGGCATTGGTCCAACGGGTGGTACTCCTCCTCCAGGAGCTTGGACCAGTCTCCCAGACAGGCCCCCATTTGTTGCATCCAGGACACTTAGCCTGTTTAGCCCTTCCTGGCAACAAATGAACAAAATAATATATCCCATTCTAAATGAAAACACTCAAAACCATCAAGGGATCAATAGAAAATGCCTTTTGATGCTTCTTACTGGCTTTTATTAAGTTACTTAATAATTCACAGAAGGGTTTTATATTTTTCTTAAAAGACTGCACCATAAAACATAATCTTCATTGGATATTTACACTGTGTTCACTAATAAGACTGTACACCATAATCTATCTTATAGGTAGCAGATTATAACACTGAATGGCTCTGGTAACACATAGATATTGACACAAATATTTTAACTCTTTTTCTAGACTCAGTCTCAACGAGTCTGAAGATATAACACATCAAAGTTTACTAATACGCCATTGAGTATCCACTACTCTCATACAATCTGTAATAGCTTCCAAGAAACATTAAGCTCATATCGGCACATTCTAATGTCTCTGAGAGGTTACTCCTAGCACTCTTTACACTAATGACACTTAAACATATTCTGTGTAGCTGTAATGGCAATCACAAGTTCCTTAAATGCAGCAATCCGTAGTCTATCCGAGAGGCTTCTGTACAAGGCTGACCAAGGTGCCGAGGGATCACTGAGTACCCTCAATCAAGGTCCAAGGGCAAACTCCAATAAGGGAGATGCTTCCCTTACCAAAGGTGAGGGTTAACTGCACCAGACAAGATGGACCTGACAGACGTCAGCTCAGATCAAGTGGGGTCAGTGACTAAATGTCATTTGGGTACTTAACAGCTGTACCAGTTATTTAGATCACTGAAACATCCTACCTGTTCATATAACTAATTAAATTAAGGCCAGATATTATTATAAAGTACAGTACAGTGGACCCTCGACCAATGATATTAATCCGTTCCAGAGAGCTTGTCGTTAGTTGAATTTATCATTAGTCGAATTAATTTTCCCCATAAGAAATAATGGAAATCCAATTAATCCGTTCCAGACACCCAAAAGTATGAATTTTATTTTTTACATGAAATATACATTTTCCTACACAGACAAAGAAGGATACAGGCACAATAAATACTGTACTGTACTAAATGAAGAATAAATGACACTTACCTTTATTGATGATGTAGTGATGAGCGGTGAGATGGGAGGAGGGGAGATGGAGGTGTATTAATTTTTGGAAGGGGAATCCCCTTCCATAAGGACTTTAGGTACCGAGTCCTTTTCCAGGGTTACATTCCTTCTTTGTTTTTTAACCTTTAAACTGTCCAAACGTAGATCTACATTTGCACGCGTAGCACTCCAAACGTAGATCAACGTTTTATTTTTCAATCCTTCAAATTTAGGACAATAGGCTTGAGTCGCCTAGACATGAAAGAATGGGTCTGTGCACTCAGTGTGCGCACTTAGTACCTTGTGGGAGCACCAGTTCAATTGAGTGCCAGCTAGAGCAGATAGCATGGCAAACACCAGGGATTCACTGATCCCATGTCGCATTAACACTCCCATTTTAAGAGGAAAGTAAAAATAGGTTAGATAAATACATGAGTGAGTGTGGGTGGGTGTGAGTTGGACCTGACTAGGTTGTGCTGCTAGGGCTGATGTCTTGCTCCTTCCTTCAGTGGATGTTACCTGACTAGGTGGGTCATTGGTCTAAGCTGTGGGGGGAGAGTGACATGTACCTGCCCTGCATGTGCCAATAGGCGTGCTGCAGTGTTCTTTCTTATGTTCTTATGTATTCGGCAGGCTGGCCGGCTGGCTTGCTTTGGCTATCTCTGACTGTCTGTGTATATCTCTATATGTCTATATCTCTGTCTATCTATATCTCTGTCTATATCTTCTCTTCTTTCAACGTACCAGCCGCATCCCACAAAGGTAGGGTGGCTCAAAAGGAAAAACGAAAGTTCTCCTTTTTAATTCAGTAATACATACAGGAGAAGGGGTTACTAGCCCCTTCCTCCCGGCATTTTAGTTGCCTCTTATGACACGCATGGCTTACGGAGGAAGAATTCTGTTCCACTTCTTCATCTATCTATATCTCTATCTATATCTGTCTCACATGTACACATAAGTACAGTTATTATACATATTGTAAATTACCTATGATAAACCAAAAATTCCAGGCAATGATAGACAGATAGATAGACAGACAGACAGAAACATGTTTGGGTGTATCAGTGAAAACAAATAAAGGCAGGGTTTCCCCAAGCACCCATTTATCAAATATCACCGAGCTAATAACAGATGTCATAAAACGATTCTTCAAGGAGTGCGATATACATATACTCCAGGCAGACAGAAAGACAGATAAGCAGAGACAGACAGACAGGCAAGCAGGCAGATAGACAGACAGACAGGCAGACAGATAAATAGACAGAGAGACAAGACATATTTGTGTGTAACAGTGATAAATACAGCAAGGGTTAGCTGGAGCAGTGGGCATTTATCAAATGTCATTGGGCTGTCAACAGTATAGGGATGCCTTTCATAACAACATGCTTCAAGGTATATGCCTGGGTATCTAAAACATTGCTGGGACCTATAAATACTTTGTATATATTTCTAGACAATAGTAAACCCAAGCAGGTGTAAATGTTCACCTGTTAATGTGATTGTGGCTATTTGAGTACTATTTCAGTACCTAATATTAGTGTCAGAGCAAAGATTGGCTACGAAATTACAAGAACTATTATAAATTGCAATTATCAGAACATAAAAAATATATAAATTAAAATAAAAACGAAAAAAAAACGGTATATCGGCAGCACTTCTGCAAGCAGCACGAGTCGATGTTGGTGACAGGTGAGCATCCAGAGCCAACTTTGCGGTCTTACATCTTGGTAAGTACTGACCCCCAAAATTTTTTTTAATCCTATTACGTAGAAAAATGTGCTCTTCATTTTTAAAGAAAAAAATGTTTTTTTTTTAATTTTTCAAAATGTTCGGAGCGCCACGCGAGTAAACGTAGATCTATGTTTGGACAGTTTAAGGGTTAATTCCACTGAGAACAACTTGAGTCGCTGGACCTCTGTCACACCAAAAATCTGACCATTGAGCTCTTCCAGAACAGGCCTGTTTCGTCACAATTGAACACTTGTTGGGGTTGGAATTTTTCACCTTTGCCATGCCTTATCACACTGTGTATGCCACTATGATTCTTAAATCTCTCAAACCAACCTTTGTTAGCCAATATGAGCAATATGAGCACTAGTTCCAGGCATTTTTTTTGTTCACCTGGGTGTTAGTTGACTGGTGTGGGTTTCATCCTGGGGACAAGATTAAGGACCCCAATGGAAATAAGTTAGACAGTCCTTGATGATGCACTGACTTTCTTGGGTTATCCTGGGTGGCTAACCCTCTGGGGTTAATTGTTTCTCGGTAATTGTTTTTCGTTAAGCCACGCCAACAACACTCTCTCCACATCTTTGAGTAGTACAGCTGATGGTGGTGCAGCAGCAGCAGCAGCTGACCGTGGTACAGCAGCAGCAGCAGACCATGGCACAGCAGCAGCAGCTGACCATGGTACAGCAGCAGCTGACCGTGGTACGATAGTATTTCAATAGTATTTCTCACCCTTTTTACCACAGGGATAGCACTAGAAGCTTTCTTTGGGCCCATGGTGGCTTATTTAGCAATTACAAGCACTAAAAACAGTGGAATAATACAAAATGTATAGAAATATATGCATGGAACCATCTGCCCTAGCTTGTAAACATTGGCACACTAGCTGATGGCAGAGCAGCTGAGGCGCTCAGGCTGGACAGACAGGTTCAGGATGAATGTCGTTGGTTGATTTTTTCTTCGTTGGTCAGGGCAAAATTTTTACACGCAAACGCTTCATTAGGCGAATTTTTCGTTAGACAATGCCTTCGTTGGTCGGGGGTTCACCGTATCTTCATTTTAGCTACTAATGAAGGTACAGAAAATATAATATAAAGTGAAAAAGCCAGTAAAACATATATACATAATACAGTGGACCCTCGCCTAACGTTGGCATCACATAACGTTAAATCCGCCTAGCGATACATTTTAACGCAAAAAATTTGCCTCGCCTAGCGCTAAAAAACTCGCTCAATGTGATTCGTCCCAGACGCGTCCATGTGCAGCCTGAGCCAGCCTCACTTGTTCCACTGGTGGCATTGTTTACAAGCCAGGGTGGCCGGTTGCATGCATACATTCGATACATTTTGTATTCCATTGTTTATGGTGCTTGTAATTGCTAAATAAGCCACCATGGGAACTAAGAAAGCTTCTAGTGCCAACCCTGTGGTAAAAAGGGTGATAAATACTATCGTACCACAGTCAGCTGCTGCTGCACCACGGTCAGCTGTTGCTGGACCAGTCAGCTGTTGTTGGATCAGTCAGCTGGTGCTGCACCATGGTCAGCGGTTGCTGGACCAGTCAGCTGTTGCTGGACTGTTGCTGGACCAGTCAGCTGCTGCTGCACCATGGTCAGCTGTTGCTGGACCAGTCAGCTGCTGCTGGATCAGTCAGCTGCTGCTGCACCACGGTCAGCTGTTGCTGGACCAGTCAGCTGTTGCTGGATCAGTCAGCTGCTGCTGCACCATGGTCAGCTGTTGCTGGACCAGTCAGCTGTTGCTGGATCAGTCAGCTGCTGCTGCACCATGGTCAGCTGTTGCTGGACCAGTCAGCTGTTGCTGGATCAGTCAGCTGCTGCTGCACCATGGTCAGCTGTTGCTGGACCAGTCAGCTGTTGCTGGACCAGTCAGCTGTTGCTGGACCAGTCAGCTGTTGCTGGATCAGTCAGCTGCTGCTGCACCATGGTCAGCTGTTGCTGGACCAGTCAGCTGTTGCTGGATCTGTCATCTGCTGCTGCATCATGGTCAGCTGTTGCTGGACCAGTCAGCTGTTGCTGGATCAGTCAGCTGCTGCTGCACCATGGTCAGCTGCTGTTGCACCACCATCAGCTGTTGCTGGATCAGTCAGCTGCTGCTGCAACACGGTCATCTGCTGCTGCACCACAGTCAGCTGTTGCTCCACCACAGTCAGCTGTTGCTGCACCACCATCAGCTGTACTACTCAAAGATGTGGAGAGAGTGTTGTTGGTGTGGCTTAACATGAAACAATTACCGAGAAACGATTAACCCCAGAGGGTTAGCTACCCAGGATAACCCAAGAAAGTCAGTGCATCATCGAGGACTGTCTAGCTTATTTCCATTGTGAGTTAGTTCCTATTGCAGATAAGACTGCAGAGACAGTAGCTAAAGCATTTAAAGAACACATTATCTGCAGGCATACCACCCCTAAGGCCTTAGTAACAGATAATGGAGGTGAATTCTGTAATGAGATTCTTGAAAATTTGTGTACTTTATACAAGATCTCTAAATCCACCATTGTTCCTCATCATCCTGCCAGCAATGGGTTAGCTGAATGAACCAATAAGAAAGTACTTGATGTCTTGAGAGCCACTATCAACCCCAATAGTGAAACTTGGGATGAAGGTATACCAGATGTTCAATGTGCCATAAATTCTGCTTACAATGCTTCCATAGGTGATACTCCACATTATGCATTGTATGGTGTAGACAAGCATTTACCCTATGAGTTGTTATATTCCACTCCGAAACCTAATTACAACCCTGATGATTTCGTAGCAACTCGTACCAGCATAGCTCAAAGTGTTTTTAGAAG
>NW_027196522.1:0-30000 GCF_038502225.1 Cherax quadricarinatus | reverse complement strand
AATGTCACTGTTAATATATACACCTACCATCCGACTTACGACCTGCTCGATATACGTCCACTTGACTTACGACCGTGCATCTGGCAGCTGGGCTGGGCCGGCTGATGCACACCACTGTACAATATTTGACAATACTTGCGATGGCAATGTGTCATGCAGGCAGCATCAGTTTGTGTAACCCTGCCCTATCAGCAGCATCATACTGTATTAACTGTACTAACTGGACAGTAAATTTCACCATGGCCCCTAAGATGAAGTCTGAATCTTGCACTGGAGATTGTGGCGAGAAAGACTTTTACTCTTGAACTCTATTTGTTTTCACTGTTGCACATAAAACTGTCTGTATCTGTCTGCCTGTATATCTGTCTGTATCTGTGTGTGTCTGTTTACCTGTCTACTAGTGTGTCTGTCTTTCTGTCTACCTGTGTGTCTGTCTTTGTCTACCTGTGTGTCTATGTCTACCTGTGTGTCTTTTTGTCTACCTGTGTGTCTTTATGCCTACCTGTGTATCTGTCTTTCTGTCTACCTGTGTGTCTTTCTGTCTACCTGTGTCTGTCTTTCTGTCTACCTGTGTGTGTTTCTGTCTACCTGTCTGTCTTTATGTCTACCTGTGTCTGTCTTTATGTCTACCTGTGTCTGTCTGTGTCTACCTGTGTGTCTGTCTTTCTGTCTGTCTACCTGTGTGTCTGTCTTTCTGTCTACCTGTGTGTCTGTCTTTGTCTGCTTGTCTGTCTCAGAGCCACTCATTAAGAGTGTACTTGGTCTTGAAGATGCCATATTAATAATGATAATAACAATAATAATCACTGAGGTGCATTATTTTATTATCACACTGGCCGATTCCCACCAAGGCAGGGTGGCCCGAAAAAGAAAAACTTTCACCATCATTCACTCCATCACTGTCTTGCCAGAAGGGTGCTTTACACTACAGTTTTTAAACTGCAACATTAACACCCCTCCTTCAGAGTGCAGGCACTGTACTTCCCATCTCCAGGACTCAAGTCCGGCCTGCCGGTTTCCCTGAATCCCTTCATAAATGTTACTTTGCTCACACTCCAACAGCACGTCAAGTATTAAAAACCATTTGTCTCCATTCACTCCTATCAAACACGCTCACGCATGCCTGCTGGAAGTCCAAGCCCCTCGCACACAAAACCTCCTTTACC
Source organism: Cherax quadricarinatus (assembly GCF_038502225.1). NCBI lineage: Eukaryota > Metazoa > Arthropoda > Malacostraca > Decapoda > Parastacidae > Cherax > Cherax quadricarinatus. The sequence continues at coordinate 28,834 of NW_027196522.1, read as the reverse complement.
CCCTCCCTCCAACCCTTCCTAGGCCGACCCCTACCCCGCCTTCCTTCCACTACAGACTGATACACTCTTGAAGTCATTCTGTTTCGCTCCATTCTCTCTACATGTCCGAACCACCTCAACAACCCTTCCTCAGCCCTCTGGACAACAGTTTTGGTAATCCCGCACCTCCTCCTAACTTCCAAACTACGAATTCTCTGCATTATATTCACACCACACATTGCCCTCAGACATGACATCTCCACTGCCTCCAGCCTTCTCCTCGCTGCAACATTCATCACCCACGCTTCACACCCATATAAGAGCGTTGGTAAAACTATACTCTCATACATTCCCCTCTTTGCCTCCAAGGACAAAGTTCTTTGTCTCCACAGACTCCTAAGTGCACCACTCACTCTTTTTCCCTCATCAATTCTATGATTCACCTCATCTTTCATAGACCCATCCGCTGACACGTCCACTCCCAAATATCTGAATACGTTCACCTCCTCCATACTCTCTCCCTCCAATCTGATATTCAATCTTTCATCACCTAATCTTTTTGTTATCCTCATAACCTTACTCTTTCCTGTATTCACCTTTAATTTTCTTCTTTTGCACACCCTACCAAATTCATCCACCAATCTCTGCAACTTCTCTTCAGAATCTCCCAAGAGCACAGTGTCATCAGCAAAGAGCAGCTGTGACAACTCCCATTTTGTGTGTGATTCTTTATCTTTTAACTCCACGCCTCTTGCCAAGACCCTCGCATTTACTTCTCTTACAACCCCATCTATAAATATATTAAACAACCACGGTGACATCACACATCCTTGTCTAAGGCCTACCTTTACTGGGAAAAAATTTCCCTCTTTCCTACATACTCTAACTTGAGCCTCACTATCCTCGTAAAAACTCTTCACTGCTTTCAGTAACCTACCTCCTACACCATACACTTGCAACATCTGCCACATTGCCCCCCTATCCACCCTGTCATACGCCTTTTCCAAATCCATAAATGCCACAAAGACCTCTTTAGCCTTATCTAAATACTGTTCACTTATATGTTTCACTGTAAACACCTGGTCCACACACCCCCTACCTTTCCTAAAGCCTCCTTGTTCATCTGCTATCCTATTCTCCGTCTTACTCTTAATTCTTTCAATTATAACTCTACCATACACCTTACCAGGTACACTCAACAGACTTATCCCCCTATAATTTTTGCACTCTCTTTTATCCCCTTTGCCTTTATACAAAGGAACTATGCATGCTCTCTGCCAATCCCTAGGTACCTTACCCTCTTCCATACATTTATTAAATAATTGCACCAACCACTCCAAAACTATATCCCCACCTGCTTTTAACATTTCTATCTTTATCCCATCAATCCCGGCTGCCTTACCCCCTTTCATTTTACCTACTGCCTCACGAACTTCCCCCACACTCACAACTGGCTCTTCCTCACTCCTACAAGATGTTATTCCTCCTTGCCCTATACACGAAATCACAGCTTCCCTATCTTCATCAACATTTAACAATTCCTCAAAATATTCCCTCCATCTTCCCAATACCTCTAACTCTCCATTTAATAACTCTCCTCTCCTATTTTTAACTGACAAATCCATTTGTTCTCTAGGCTTTCTTAACTTGTTAATCTCACTCCAAAACTTTTTCTTATTTTCAACAAAATTTGTTGATAACATCTCACCCACTCTCTCATTTGCTCTCTTTTTACATTGCTTCACCACTCTCTTAACTTCTCTCTTTTTCTCCATATACTCTTCCCTCCTTGCATCACTTCTACTTTGTAAAAACTTCTCATATGCTAACTTTTTCTCCCTTACTACTCTCTTTACATCATCATTCCACCAATCGCTCCTCTTCCCTCCTGCACCCACTTTCCTGTAACCACAAACTTCTGCTGAACACTCTAACACTACATTTTTAAACCTAGCCCATACCTCTTCGACCCCATTGCCTATGCTCTCATTAGCCCATCTATCCTCCAATAGCTGTTTATATCTTACCCTAACTGCCTCCTCTTTTAGTTTATAAACCTTCACCTCTCTCTTCCCTGATGCTTCTATTCTCCTTGTATCCCATCTACCTTTTACTCTCAGTGTAGCTACAACTAGAAAGTGATCTGATATATCTGTGGCCCCTCTATAAACATGTACATCCTGAAGTCTACTCAACAGTCTTTTATCTACCAATACATAATCCAACAAACTACTGTCATTTCGCCCTACATCATATCGTGTATACTTATTTATCCTCTTTTTCTTAAAATATGTATTACCTATAACTAAACCCCTTTCTATACAAAGTTCAATCAAAGGGCTCCCATTATCATTTACACCTGGCACCCCAAACTTACCTACCACACCCTCTCTAAAGGTTTCTCCTACTTTAGCATTCAGGTCCCCTACCACAATTACTCTCTCATTTGGTTCAAAGGCTCCTATACATTCACTTAACATCTCCCAAAATCTCTCTCTCTCCTCTGCATTTCTCTCTTCTCCAGGTGCATACACGCTTATTATGACCCACTTCTCGCATCCAACCTTTACTTTAATCCACATAATTCTTGAATTTACACATTCATATTCTCTTTTCTCCTTCCATAACTGATCATTTAACATTACTGCTACCCCTTCCTTTGCTCTAACTCTCTCAGATACTCCAGATTTAATCCCATTTATTTCCCCCCACTGAAACTCTCCTACCCCCTTCAGCTTTGTTTCGCTTAGGGCCAGGACATCCAACTTCTTTTCATTCATAACATCAGCAATCATCTGTTTCTTGTCATCCGCACTACATCCACGCACATTTAAGCAACCCAGTTTTATAAAGTTTTTCTTCTTCTCTTTTTTAGTAAATGTATACAGGAGAAGGGGTTACTAGCCCATTGCTCCCGGCATTTTAGTCGCCTCATACGACACGCATGGCTTACGGAGGAAAGATTCTTTTCCACTTCCCCATGGACAATAGAAGAAATAAAAAAGAACAAGAGCTATTTAGAAAAAGGAGAAAAACCTAGATGTATGTATATATATATATATGCATGTGCGTGTCTGTGAAGTGTGACCAAAGTGTAAGTAGGAGTAGCAAGATATCCCTGTTATCTTAGCGTGTTTATGAGACAGAAAAAGAAAACCAGCAATCCTACCATCATGTAAAACAGTTACAGGTTTCTGTTTCACAGTCATCTGGCAGGACGGTAGTACTTCCCTGGGTGGTTGCTGTCTACCAACCTACTACCTGAACTCCAGTATCAAGTGGCCGTGTTGTTGATGCTGTGTCTTTAATGGTGACATACTGATACCTATTAGTAAGGTAAGATTTGAAATAAGCAAGCGCATGGCCTCTTATACCGTAATGGTCAAGTTTGTGGAGTAGGATGTCGTGGTCTACTGTGTCAAAACCTTTTCTTAGGTCAATAAAAATTCCTAGTGGATATTCCTTATTTTCCAATGCTGTGTAAAGCAGATCTAGCATTTTTATAATTGTATCATTAGTGCTTTTATTTTTCCTGAATCCAAATTGGCAGGGGTTGAGTATGTTTTGTGCCATTATAAATGAATATAGTCTCCTGTGCACGAGTTTCTCAAAGATTTTGGATAGCAATGGTAAGTTTGATATTGGCCTATAGTTGTTTAAGTCTGTAGGGTCACCACCTTTATGTATTGGTGTAACCCTTGCCATCTTGAGTAGTTTTGGGAAGGTGCTAGTTTCTAGTGACTTGTTAAAAAGTAATGAAATAGCATGCGAAAGGACATGGGCCGCTCGCTTGTACAGTAATGGTGGGACATGAGACAGATTCCCTGAGTTATTTTTAAGTGACTTTATAATCTCGGTGACTTCCGTGGGCTCAGTTGGTGCAAGATAGAAGGAATTTGGGAAATTCCCATCTAGGTAGTCCCCGGTATGGGCATTGGTATGTGAGATTTTATTGGCGAGATTAGATCCTATGGTTAAGAAGAAGTCGTTTATCTTGTTAGCTGTGTCAGTGGGATGTAGTGGTGTTTCATTAGGTTTAGTTAGGACAATATTCTTGGTTTTTTTCAGTTTGTGGGTCCCTAGAATCTGAGAGAGTGTTTTCCAGGTCTTTTTTATATCTCCTCTTGTGTCTGTGAATCTACTGGAGTAGTATAGTTGTTTGGCTTTCTTTATTACTTTGGTGAGAACTGATGAATAGTGTTTAACATAAGAACATAAGAAAGGAGGAGCACTGCAACAGGCCTGTTGGCCCATACTAGGCCAACAGGCCCTGTCTACATTGCTTTTCATATTGGTGTTTCTTGTCAATGGATTTCTGAATGTTGCTGGTTAGCCATGGGCAACCAAACCGTTTGTTTGTGATCTGTTTCGTTTTTATAGGACAATGTTTGTTGTATAGTCTAAGTAATTTGTTAAGAAAAATGTCTGTCCAGTCATCAGTACCATTGGCCTTGGAGAATTCTGTAGGCCAGTCAACAGTCTCTAGGTCAGCTGTGAACTTCCTTATTGAGGCCTCATCATGGAGTCTAAATGAGACTTTGTTGTATTCAAGTGGTGGTTTACTAATGTTTGTCAGGAGGAAGGTAGGGTAGTGGTCTGTAGTGCTATCTGTGATTATCCCTGATTTAAGGGGGGCTAGTATATTGGTCCATATGTGGTCTATTATGGTTGCACTTGTCTCAGTGAGCCTGGTTGGTTTAGTTATTGTTGGTATGAGAAGTGTGTTGTTCATATTGTTGATGAAATCAGTTACAGGCTGATCATCTAGTATGCCAAGGTTGATGTTGAAGTCTCCAGCTAAGAGAAGGTGGTGCTTATTCATTTGCCTGTTTGTTATTAGTGACTTTAATTTCTCACTGAAATTTGGGATGTTTGTGTGAGGTATCCGGTAAATGGCACCGATTGTTATAGGTATCTTAAGGTTTTTTACAGTAAAATTAGCAAAAATGTATTCCCCATATTCATCACTAAAGCAAGTGGTGCTAATAAAAGACAAATGGTTAGAGTAATAGATTGCAATACCACCCCCAACTTGGTTTGGTCTGCAGTTGTGAATTTCTGTGTATCCTGGTAGGGGGTAGATATCAATTGTGTCCTGCTTACTTTTAGCCCTAGCCATGGTTCCACTGAATAAAAGAAATGCTTCTCATTATCTAAAGCACCTACACAGTACATTGTCCATTAAAGATAAGGTGGCTTTGAAGCCACTGTCGGTTGCCATGAGCTCAGTCTCATGAAGCAGGAGATTTTTTTTTTTTCAACAAGTCAGCCGTCTCCCACCGAGGCAGGGTAACCCAAAAAGAAAGAAAATCCCCAAAAAGAAAATACTTTCATCATCATTCAACACTTTCACCCGAAACCCCTCCTTTAGAGTGCAGGCATTGTATTTCCCAATTCCAGGACTCAAGTCCGGCTATATAAAAACCAGTTTCCCTGAATCCCTTCACTAAATATTACCCTGCTCACACCAACAGATCGTCAGGTCCCAAATACCATTCATCTCCATTCACTCCTATCGAACATGCTCATGCATGCCTGCTGGAAGTCCAAGCCCCTCGCCTACAAAACCTCCCTTACCCCTTCCTTCCAACCTTTTCGAGGTCAACCCCTACCCCACCTTCCTTCTCCTACAGATTTAAGTGCTCTCCATGTCATTCTACTTTGATCCATTTTCTCTAAATGACCAAACCACCTCAACAACCCCTATTCAGCCCTCTGACTAATACTTTTATTAACTCCACACCTCCTAATTTCCACACTCCAAACCCTTTCAGGGTCCGTCCCGTAGATCTACGGCTTTACGTTCAGGGTCCAAACCGTAGATCTACGCCATGAGCTCAGCTCACTCTGATAAACTGTGAGTGGTACATTTGGGCCTAGATATGAGAGAATACATCTATGTGGTATGTGTGCACCACATAAAACAGATCCTGCAGCACACTGTGTATAATGAGAGAAAAAAAATGAAATCATGATTTTTCGATTAAAACAGCGACTTTGCAGTGTTTTTTCGTATGTTTTTTATAGTTGTATTTGCGATTTCTTGGTCTCATTTGATAGAATGGAAGACATATTACAGAAATAGAGATGATTTTGATTGGTTTTAGCACTGGAAATGGCTTGAAACTGAGCTCAAAGTAGCAGAAATGTTAAATTTTTGCCGATATTCAAGAGTAAACAAACGACCTCACACGTCTAATACACGCCAGCTGGTGGGTCTAATATACATTCACAAATATGGTGATGATATTTATACAATTATTACAGTATTGCATAACAGTAAATCTTCTATTTTTTGGTGTGAATAAAAATTCATTATGTGAATAAAAAATCAAAATGGAATTTATTTGTAAAGCCTCAAAACATAACTAATGAACAGAGGAAATGTTAGTTTAGTGCCAGGAATACCTACATTGTTTATTCTGGACCCTATTTTGAAATTGGAATATTTTGAACTTTGTGTTAAATTGGCCAAATTAACAATTTCCGATCACTTTATTTTGTAGTTGAAACAGTTGACTTGGCGATTTCTTGTGCTCAATCGATAGAATAGAAGTAATACTAGTGAAATAGCTAAGAATTTGGTCGACTGGAATAATGTAATTGGCCTAAAATGGGAGTCAAATTCGGCAAAATCGCCAATTCGTAAATATCGCTGACACATCAAAATTCGCGAGAGCATAATTTCGTCAATTTTCCATCAAATTTCGTACTTTTTGTTTTATTACCTTCACAAAAAGATTCTCTACCATTTCATAAGAAAAAATAACAAATTTTATTTTTTTCTTGGAAAAATTCTTGGACACTGGTGCACCACTCCAGATTTGGGCCTTGGACCCTGAAAGGGTTAATATATTGTAGGGAAATATATTACAATACTGCTTCCTTAACTTGTTGAACCATGAATAATCATAATATACATGAAAACGTCGTAAATTGTAATAAATATATACATGTTATGCACATGTATGTTAATAACATGTATGTTATTAAATACCACAGACTCCACCAATGCCTCCACCACTGCGAGTCCCTACTACCCTCCCTCCGACCCCCGCAACTGGCAGCCAGCCCTCCCACCACTCAGTGTGGTGAGTGTTTTGTTTGTTCATTATTTGCTATTAAACTACAGAATAAATAATGTAAACCCATTCATGACTGCATATTGGAATGGCTATTAGGAAAGGTATTAGACGGTGACATCATGTGTTTACTCTTGAACACAGCAAAGAATCGAACATTTCTGCTATTGCTAATAATAACAATAGTAATAATAATAATAATAATAATAATAATAATAATAAATACGATATAATTGAAGAAGGAAATTGTACAAAAATACGAGGGAGTGGTTGACACATCGTCAGTGTGACTTTGTTTATGCTGGAGTGAACATTAGTCTCCCTGCTCTTCCAAACATTTCACAATAATTCAGCGGTTGAGGCAGTGGTATTTAATAACATATATGTTATAAATAATAATAGTACATGTTATTAATAACATGTATTATTATTAACATGTATGTATTTAATAACATATATTATTAACATGTATGTTATTAAATACCATTGCCTCAATCACTGCCTCTACCACTCCAGTCACACTCAATCTACAAGCACCAAACACAATGAATTATTGTGAAATGTTTGGAAGAGCAGGGAGACTAATGTTCACTCCAGCATAAACAAAGTCACACTGACGATGTGTCAACCACTCCCTCGTATTTTTGTACAATTTCCTTCTTCAATTATATCATATTTATTATTATTATTATTATTATTATTATTATTATTATTATTATTATTATTATTATTGTTATTATTAGCTGTAGCAGAAATGTTTAATTCTTTGCAGTGTTCAAGAGTAAACACATGATGTCACCGTCTAATACCTGTCCGAATAGCCATTCCAATATGCAGTCATGAATGGGTTTACATTATTTATACTGTAGTTTAATAGCAAATAATGAACAAACAAAACACTCACCACACTGAGTGGTGGGAGGGCTGGCTGCCAGTTGCGGGGGTCGGAGGGAGGGTAGTAGGGACTCGCAGGTGGCGGGAAACTTAAATATGATTTGGCGGCTGGGAATTTGGTGGCTGGGAATTTGGCGGTTGGGAATTCGCGAATGTGTGAAGCCCGTGAAAGTTGAAAACGTGAATGTTGAGGGAGACCTGTATTCCTAAGAATTTTCCCTCTGTGAGTTTTGTGATAGGTGATCCGTTTATTATGTTAAGAGACACATCTGTATTATTATTATTATTATTATTATTATTATTATTATTATTATTATTATTTTCTCAGTTGTTTGTTGGGTTATCTTATTCAAACTTGGGCAATGTATGATGGAAAGATACTTCTTAATGTACACCAAAAATGAAAGAAATCAGACCATAAATAGCGGAGTTCACTTCTCAGCCATTAGCGGCTGCTTAGCGGTATATTTTTGTATGTTTTTTATGGTTATATTCTCATTTGTTCGGTCTCATTTGATAGAATGAAAGATATATTACAGAAATAGATATGATTTTGATTGCTTTCATGACGAAAAGTACCTTGAAATTGCCTTCACAGAAGCGAAAATGTTCTATTCTTTAGCAAAGCTCAAGAGTAAACAAATGATGTCACCGTCCAATACCTGTCCGCCTGCCAGTCTAAATTCCAATACGTAGTCAAGAATGGGTTGACATTATTTACACAATTATTACAATAATGCAGCAGTCTGCATAACAGTAAATCTTCTATTTTTTGTGAATAAAAATTCCAAATGGTAAGCAAGAGTAATATAAGAGGGGCCTGTAGCCATGACTAATGAACAGAGAAAATGTTATTTTAGTGCCAGGAATGTCTGCATTGTTTATTTTGGACCCTATTTTGAAATTGGCATCTGTTGAAATTTGTGTGAAATCAGCCAAATTGCCAATTTCTGACCACTTTATTGGGCAGTTGAAATAAGTGAATGGGCGGTTTCTTGTACTCAGTTGACAGACTAGAAGTAAATAAGTTTATTCAGGTATACACAAATACAGTTACATAAATTATCATACATAGCAGTGTATGTATAGAGAACCTGGGATAACCCAGAAAAGTCAGTCAGAGTGACTTATTTCCTGTACCTGGCTTGGGCTTACCATATATGATTGTGATGAATGGTTTGGAAAACCGACAAGTTGAAGATTGAGACACTTATGCAACTTATGGGAATCTTCATTCAGGAAACATATCACCACACAGTGGCTTCATCAGTCCAATACAAAGCAGAGAGGAGGAGTATGAGGTAATCAGTCTCTCAGCCTGGAGTCGATGTGTTCAGTCCATCAATCTTGTAGAATGTACAGCATAGGGCCATAGACGTGGCTTATATACTGTAGTCAGGTGAGGCGAAGCAGGATGAGGCGGGGTCATAGTGGTACCATCCACTAGTCGAAGTAGGTCTTCGTCCAAAGGTTGGACAAGTGTTGAAGAATACTTTGTAACAAGATCCCATGATGCTGCAGTGTCTGACAGTTGTGATATATGATTTTTGGTAAATATTTTTTTTTCTTGGTTGTTTGTTGGGCTATCTCATTGAATCTTGGGCAATGAATGATGGAAAGATGCTTCTTAACGTACAACAAAAATAAAAAAGACTGACGATAAATAAGGGAGTTCACTTCTCAGCCATTAGCCGCCTCTTTGCAGTATATTTTCGTGTGATTTTTATGGTTGTATTCTATTTTTTGGACTCGTTTGATAGAATGAAAGATATATTACAGAAATAGACGTGATTTTGATTGCTTTCATGATGAAAAGTACCTTGAAATTGAGCTCAAAGTAGCTGAAATGTTCGATTTTTGCCGATGTTCAATGAACTTTGTGCAAGTCAAGTTGGTTAATTTTATTAAGTGTATTCTAACCTAACCACTCTGTAATCCAGCAAACTCAGTAATCCGGCACACTACAGGTCCCAATGATGCTGGATTTGTGATGGAGGACCTGTATATGAAAGCTTACACTTTATACAGGTCTCCCTCAACATTCACGTTTTCAACTTTCAGGGGCTTCGCACATTCGCGAATTCCCAACTGCCAAATTCCCAGCCACCAAATTCCCAGCCGCCAAATCATATTTAAGTTTCCCGCCACCTGCGAGTCCCTACTACCCTCCCTCCGACCCCCACAACTGGCAGCCAGCCCTCCCACCACTCAGTGTGGTGAGTGTTTTGTTTGTTCATTATTTGCTATTAAACTACAGTATAAATAATGTAAACCCATTCATGACTGCATATTGGAATGGCTATTCGAACAGGTATTAGACGGTGACATCATGCGTTTACTCTTTAACACTGCAAGGAATTAAACATTTCTGCTACAGCTAATAATAACAATAGTAGTAATAATAATAATAATAATAATAATAATAATAATAATAATAATAATAATAATAATAATAATAAATATGATATAATTGAAGAAGGAAATTGTACAAAAATACGAGGGAGTGGTTGACACATCGTCAGTGTGACTTTGTTTATGCTGGAGTGAACATTAGTCTCCCTGCTCTTCCAAACATTTCACAATAATTCATTGTCTTCGGTGCTTGTAGATTGAGTGTGACTGGAGTGGTAGAGGCAGTGATTGAGGCAATGGTATTTAATAACATACATGTTAATAGTAATACATGTTATTAATAATAACATGTACTATTATTATTTATAAGATATATGTTATTAAATACCACTGCCTCAACCGCTGAATTATTGTGAAATGTTTGGAAGAGCAGGGAGACTAATGTTCACTCCAGCATAAACAAAGTTACACTGACGATGTGTCAACCACTCCCTCGTATTTTTGTACAATTTCCTTCTTCAATTATATCGTATTTATTATTATTATTATTATTATTATTATTATTATTATTATTATTATTATTATTATTTTTATTATTATTACTATTGTTATTAGCAATAGCAGAAATGTTCGATTCTTTGCAGTGTTCAAGAGTAAACACATGATGTCACCGTCTAATACCCTTCCTAATAGCCATTCCAATATGCAGTCATGGATGAGTTTACATTATTTATTCTGTAGTTTAATAGCAAATAATGAACAAACAAAACACACCACACTGAGTGGTGGGAGGGCTGGCTGCCAGTTGCGGGGGTTGGAGGGAGGGTAGTAGGGACTCGCAGTGGTGGAGGCGGTGGTGGAGTCTGTGTTATTTAATAACATACATGTTGTTAACATACATGTTATTAAATAACATACGTTATTAAAGCATAACATGTATATATTTAGTACAATTTACGACGTTTTCATATATTTTATGATTATTCATGGTTCAACAAGTTAAGGAAGCAGTATTGTAATATATTTCCCTACAATATATTGGGGCACCAAACATTCATGGTTTTTCAACATTCGTGAGGCTCTTGATCCCCTAACCCTCGCGAATGTTGAGGGAGACCTGTATGTAGTTTCTTTTAGTATAACAGTTAAATCTATAAGAAACAAACTTAAACACAATCTCGTCTCTTAATTCCTGTCTATATACATTATAAACTCTATGTGTATATACATTCAGACAAACTGACCATCAGTTGGGTTGCTGCTGTCGTCTGCGTTTCTTGAGCTTGAGAGCTAGTGGATGTTGGGTGCCATCCCCCGTTTTCTGTTGGGTGAGTCACCCAGCTCCTGTTGGGTGAAAATTGGGTGAGTGCCTCCTGTTTTCTATTGGCTGCCCATTATCTTTGATTGAGCCTGGAGAGACTCATTTATACTAATTTATATTGTAAAAACACTAGTTTTACAGCTTTTTTCAAAAGACCTTGGCTCGTAAATTATTTGTACACTGTAGTACAACATATTTCGACCACAATGTGGCCTTTATCCGGTCTGAGCATGACCAAGTTGTTGAGGATGTGGCAAAGTTAAGTTAAAGATTAAATATAGGGGAAACTTATCTTGATAGGCAGCTTTCATCTACACAGCCATCCCTGCAGGCGAGGTCTTGAGAAGCTGTCATATCCACATCTCAATGGGCTGTAAAGGAAAGTTTATTATGGATGATTATAATTACCCCTAGGGGGTATTATATCAGCATAAATTAGTAACTGAATGCTGATTGGAAAATTTACTTTTGTAGGCACAGTGGCCTGTAATTTACCGGGTATTGGTAGTCTAATAAACATAACATGATATCCGCTGTGCAGCTGACCTATCAATGTTACATTCATTAAACATACCTGGCTTGATTGAAGAATAGTGTTCTTTGAAGAATGTCTCGCTGCACTCTGTTGGATCGCAACACTCGTTACACTGTTCATCAAGATTTGTTCACATATTCACAATCTTATTACTAAAGAAACTGATAACATCTCTCTTTAAGTGTTTATTGTGTTTTGTGAGACACCTCGTATACACTAATGTGTAGAGAAGTGTTCTTTGTTGGTTATCCTGGCATCAGTGCGAGTCCCAACAGTGTCAGTATAGCTACTGAATTCCCTATACTTACACTTGTGTAGTATATTGTAGATCGTATCATCCATGTATATATTTAGGCTCCCCTTCAGTAGGTTCAGCGACTAGCATGTGTGACGTCACATGATGTGCATGTGTGCATGAGAATCCCTGTAACTCTCTCAGTTCTCCACGCTTAGGTCTACAGGCAACACAGGCAGTCTGGGTCTCTCCCTCTCACACACTGCTAATATATGTTACCATCCAACGACTGTGTTTAACTCCAACCATCACATCTCCACGAACCCCCCGACAAATGGTGGCAGCAGTGGGATCGTAAATTTGATATTTACCCCGATGTACAGAGATTGACTTATACCAGCCGACGGACATTTTGTGTCACCAGCAGGCTTAGCCTAGCCGCCAGCTACCCAAGCAAGTGTCCACCAGCCTGTTTGCTTCCTGCTTACTGGTCAGTCTTTGTGCCTTAGTGTTTATCTGCTTATTTGCATTACTTCCAAGGGGTTGACCTGGGTTTACAAATTAAGCCAAGCCACCAAGCCAGTCTGTGGGGGGAGTCAGCCCTACACCATCCAGCCTGTCTTAAATACCAGCCTTGCCTGCTAAGCCAGCTTTCTACCCCTGCTGTGCTCATTGTTACAAGTTCTCAAGCCAGTCTGTGTGAAGGGTTAAGCCAAGCAAGCCAGCAACTAACCCAGGTGACTTAACCCAGTACTCAAGCAAGCCAAGTGAGCTACAGCCTTCACCATCGCTCTGTCCTCCAAGTTCCAAGCCATCCTGAGTACTTGTACCATCTCTGTGGTGTTGTGGTATTTTGTGAGTTTTTAAGCCAGCCTGGCTTAGAATATTTTCATGCCTAGTGTGGGTGTACCCAGAGCATGTGGCTTACGCCGCTTATCCCGTAGGCCTACGCGGTGTCTCAACGCGCTGCCTCAAGCACCCACACTTTCATTCCCACTACCACTGTTTTTTTTACCCTTATAACGGGTCCTAGCACCTTATTTTATGGACCACATAGGGGGTCAAGATGCAAGATTGTTCCTTCGTCCCTGTGCGCCAACGTAAAAGCCTCCTGTGTGAGTTTATCATCGATTTATGCGCTAAAAACTTCAGTAGAGTCACCACCAGCTATGAGACTCCATCACTACCCTCATTCCACACTAACGTCACTCCAGTGATAAATATTTTTTATAGAGACATTTGCGAGTGTTGAGACAATTTTTCCATGATTTCGTAGTGACATTCAGTGACTCTTGATTAGACTGTGCTCATTATATCCTGTTTGCAATATCTTTTTTTCTCTTTCTTCAGTGTTTAATTTTCTTGCTTTATTTTTATGTATGTTGTGTTGTATTCCTTTTTTTTTTTTTTTTTTTGTTACACAGGGTTTGACAAGGTTAAGGATCCCTAGCTTTATTGACAAGCTATTTACAGGTTAAGGGTTTCTAACTTTATTGGCAAGCTAAGAGCTGTTACCTACATCAGCTCATTTGAAAGCATTTTTATTGTTATGAGACATACAAGTAGAGAACAGGATGAAGTTGGAGCCATCTGTGGGCCAGCATTTTCATTTGATCAACTGACTTTATCTCGTTGACATCATTATGCTGTACGAATGTGTTCCATACTCGAGTCATCCTGGGTATATAGGATCTCAGATGGAGTGAAGTTCTGGAGAAGGGTACAGCCAGAGTGAAGGTGCTGCTTTCTGCCCATCTTGTGGCATAAAAGCTTGTTTCACGCTGTCCTCGAAGTGGATCCAAGTGTGGTACTTTGACAATATTGGCCTTGTACATAACAGTAAGGCCACCCACATCCCTCCTATGTTGAAGGGTCTGCTGAAATGACAGATCTATCCAGGATGGGTCCAGGCGAGAGATGAGACGTCTTGCTCTGTTCTCTACTCTGTCAAGCAGTCGCAGATGAGAGGGGGGGCAGGCAAACCAAGAAAGTGGAGCATACTCAAGGTGCGAGCGTACTTGTGCCTCGTACAGAATCTTGCAACTCCTACTGTCGAGTAGATGTGAGATTTGGCGAAGTGCTGTAAGCTTCCTGGCTGCCTTGTTTGCAAGATTTACAACATGGTTTTTCATGGTTAGTTTGGAGTCAAATTTCACCCCAAGGATATCAACTTCTTCTCCAGGTGCCAACACCCTCCCATTCATCCTTACTACTGCGCCAGCATTACCATCATGGTGCCTAGAGACGATCATCATTTGCGTTTTCGCAGGTGCAAATGTTACTTGCCATCTATTTCCCCAAGCTGATGTAGCTCTCAGCTGGTGATTGATGTAGCTTAGAGCAGCTGGCATTTCTTCTTGGATAAGTGAATGTCAGTGTGCAGTCTTCTGCATATGCATGTGATTCTGGGATGAGATGAAGAAGGTCGTTGAAGTAGACATTCCATAGCAATGGTCCCAGCACGCTTCCTTGTGGAACACTTGCCCCAATAGGATATCTTGCTGATTCTGTTCCATTGAGAACTACTCTTAGAGATCTACCATGAAGGTAATCACTGAGGAGACATAGCGTAGAGCCTGCAATTCCCAGTGCTTGAAGTTTTGCTAAGAGGCCCTGGTGTCACACCCGGTCAAAAGCGCCAGCAATGTCCAGTGCTACCACACAGCTGACTTTGGATTTATCCAGTGACTGGTGCCACTTAGTGGAGAGGTTTAACAACAGATCAGCAGCAGAATAACCTTTCCTGAAGCCATATTGACGAATTCTAGTGGCTTCAAATCAAGCAGGAGAAAGCTGGTAGGCCCACATGTGAGAGAATGGGTCTGTGTGGTCAGTGTGCACCACATAAAAAAAATCCTGCAGCACACAGTGCGTAATGAGAAAAAAAAACTGATCGTTTTTTTGGATTAAAACGCCGACTTTGAGGTGTATTTTCGTATAGTATTTATCGTTGTATTCGCGTTTTCATGGTCTTAGGTGATAAAATGGAAAACATATTACAGAAATAGAGATGATTTTCATTACTTTGACGATGAAAACGACCTTGAAACTGAGCTCAAAGTAGCGGAAATGTTCGATTTTTACCAATGTTCAGGAGTAAACAAATCACACCACACGTCCAATACACGTCAACTGGGGAGTCTAATATTCTTTCACTAGTGCACTGATATTATTTATACCATTTTTACAATAATGCAGTAGTCTGCAATTATCACACTGGCCGATTCCCACCAAGGCAGGGTGGCCCGAAAAAGAAAAACTTTCACCATCATTCACTCCATCACTGTCTTGCCAGAAGGGTGCTTTACACTACAGTTTTTAAACTGCAACATTAACACCCCTCCTTCAGAGTGCAGGCACTGTACTTCCCATCTCCAGGACTCAAGTCCGGCCTGCCGGTTTCCCTGAACCCCTTCATAAATGTTACTTTGCTCACACTCCAACAGCACGTCAAGTATTAAAAACCATTTGTCTCCATTCACTCCTATCAAACACGCTCACGCATGCCTGCTGGAAGTCCAAGCCCCTCGCACACAAAACCTCCTTTACCCCCTCCCTCCAACCTTTCCTAGGCCGACCCCTACCCCGCCTTCCTTCCACTACAGACTGATACACTCTTGAAGTCACTCTGTTTCGCTCCATTCTCTCTACATGTCCGAACCACCTCAACAACCCTTCCTCAGCCCTCTGGACAACAGTTTTGGTAATCCCGCACCTCCTCCTAACTTCCAAACTACGAATTCTCTGCATTATATTCACACCACACATTGCCCTCAGACATGACATCTCCACTGCCTCCAGCCTTCTCCTCGCTGCAACATTCATCACCCATGCTTCACACCCATATAAGAGCGTTGGTAAAACTATACTCTCATACATTCCCCTCTTTGCCTCCAAGGACAAAGTTCTTTGTCTCCACAGACTCCTAAGTGCACCACTCACCCTTTTCCCCTCATCAATTCTATGATTCACCTCATCTTTCATAGACCCATCCGCTGACACGTCCACTCCCAAATATCTGAATACATTCACCTCCTCCATACTCTCTCCCTCCAATCTGATATCCAATCTTTCATCACCTAATCTTTTTGTTATCCTCATAACCTTACTCTTTCCTGTATTCACTTTTAATTTTCTTCTTTTGCACACCCTACCAAATTCATCCACCAATCTCTGCAACTTCTCTTCAGAATCTCCCAAGAGCACAGTGTCATCAGCAAAGAGCAACTGTGACAACTCCCACTTTATGTGTGATTCTTTATCTTTTAACTCCACGCCTCTTGCCAAGACCCTCGCATTTACTTCTCTTACAACCCCATCTATAAATATATTAAACAACCACGGTGACATCACACATCCTTGTCTAAGGCCTACTTTTACTGGGAAATAATTTCCCTCTTTCCTACATACTCTAACTTGAGCCTCACTATCCTCGTAAAAACTCTTCACTGCTTTCAGTAACCTACCTCCTACACCATACACCTGCAACATCTGCCACATTGCCCCCCTATCCACCCTGTCATACGCCTTTTCCAAATCCATAAATGCCACAAAGACCTCTTTAGCCTTATCTAAATACTGTTCACTTATATGTTTCACTGTAAACACCTGGTCCACACACCCCCTACCTTTCCTAAAGCCTCCTTGTTCATCTGCTATCCTATTCTCCGTCTTACTCTTAATTCTTTCAATAATAACTCTACCATACACTTTACCAGGTATACTCAACAGACTTATCCCCCTATAATTTTTGCACTCTCTTTTGTCCCCTTTGCCTTTATACAAAGGAACTATGCATGCTCTCTGCCAATCCCTAGGTACCTTACCCTCTTCCATACATTTATTAAATAATTGCACCAACCACTCCAAAACTATATCCCCACCTGCTTTTAACATTTCTATCTTTATCCCATCAATCCCGGCTGCCTTACCCCCTTTCATTTTACCTACTGCCTCACGAACTTCCCCCACACTCACAACTGGCTCTTCCTCACTCCTACAAGATGTTATTCCTCCTTGCCCTATACACGAAATCACAGCTTCCCTATCTTCATCAACATTTAACAATTCCTCAAAATATTCCCTCCATCTTCCCAATACCTCTAACTCTCCATTTAATAACTCTCCTCTCCTATTTTTAACTGACAAATCCATTTGTTCTCTAGGCTTCCTTAACTTGTTAATCTCACTCCAAAACTTTTTCTTATTTTCAACAAAATTTGTTGATAACATCTCACCCACTCTCTCATTTGCTCTCTTTTTACATTGCTTCACCACTCTCTTAACCTCTCTCTTTTTCTCCATATACTCTTCCCTCCTTGCATCACTTCTACTTTGTAAAAACTTCTCATATGCTAACTTTTTCTCCCTTACTACTCTCTTTACATCATCATTCCACCAATCGCTCCTCTTCCCTCCCGCACCCACTTTCCTGTAACCACAAACTTCTGCTGAACACTCTAACACTACATTTTTAAACCTACCCCATACCTCTTCGACCCCATTGCCTATGCTCTCATTAGCCCATCTATCCTCCAATAGCTGTTTATATCTTACCCTAACTGCCTCCTCTTTTAGTTTATAAACCTTCACCTCTCTCTTCCCTGATGCTTCTATTCTCCTTGTATCCCATCTACCTTTTACTCTCAGTGTAGCTACAACTAGAAAGTGATCTGATATATCTGTGGCCCCTCTATAAACATGTACATCCTGAAGTCTACTCAACAGTCTTTTATCTACCAATACATAATCCAACAAACTACTGTCATTTCGCCCTACATCATATCTTGTATACTTATTTATCCTCTTTTTCTTAAAATATGTATTACCTATAACTAAACCCCTTTCTATACAAAGTTCAATCAAAGGGCTCCCATTATCATTTACACCTGGCACCCCAAACTTACCTACCACACCCTCTCTAAAAGTTTCTCCTACTTTAGCATTCAGGTCCCCTACCACAATTACTCTCTCACTTGGTTCAAAGGCTCCTATACATTCACTTAACATCTCCCAAAATCTCTCTCTCTCCTCTACATTCCTCTCTTCTCCAGGTGCATACACGCTTATTATGACCCACTTTTCGCATCCAACCTTTACTTTAATCCACATAATTCTTGAATTTACACATTCATATTCTCTTTTCTCCTTCCATAACTGATCCTTCAACATTACTGCTACCCCTTCCTTTGCTCTAACTCTCTCAGATACTCCAGATTTAATCCCATTTATTTCCCCCCACCGAAACTCCCCTACCCCCTTCAGCTTTGTTTCGCTTAGGGCCAGGACATCCAACTTCTTTTCATTCATAACATCAGCAATCATCTGTTTCTTGTCATCCGCACTACATCCACGCACATTCAAGCATCCCAGTTTTATAAAGTTTTTCTTCTTCTCTTTTTTAGTAAATGTCTACAGGAGAAGGGGTTACTAGCCCATTGCTCCCGGCATTTTAGTCGCCTCATACGACACGCATGGCTTACGGAGGAAAGATTCTTTTCCACTTCCCCCAGTGGACTCCCGAGTTTCGTGATTAATCCATTCCAGAGAGTTTGCCGAATGACAAAATTGCCGAATGGCAAAACCATTTTCCCCATGAGAAATAATGGAAATAAAATTAATCCGTTCCCGACACCTAAAAATATAAAAATGAAATTTTTTTTTTTTCAAGTTAAATAAAGATTTACATACTGAAAACAATGAGAAATCAATTACATACATATATAAAATAATAATAACATTACACTTACCTTTACTGAGGACTTCTGGGTGGATGGAAGATGGGAGGAGGGGATAGGAGGAAGGTGTACACTGTTGTTTGGAAGGAGAATCTCCTTCCATTAGGACTTCAGGTACCAAGTCCTTATCTGGGGTTACTTCCCTTCTTTGTTTTTTAAAGACACTGAGAACAACTTGAGTCACTGGACCCCTGTCGCACAAAATATCTGTCCAGAGAGCTCTGTTTCTGGCATTTCTTTAAGATTTGTCTGAAGTGGGACACAACACTGTCATTGTACATGTTGCCAATACGGCCTGCAACAGCTTTGTTAGGGTGAAGTTCATCCATAAATGTTTGCACTTCAGTCCACTTTGCACAAATGTCCTTAATCTTTGAAGAAGGCACCTTCCTCCATCTCTCTTCCTCCTCCTCTGCAGCAATTTCCTGAGCTGTGATCTCTTGCTGTTGCAGATGAAGCTCTTGCAGCTCTTCAGTGGTTAGCTCTTCCCTGTGGTCCTCCACCAACTCTTCCACATCCTCGCCACTCACCTCCAACCCCAGGGACTTCCCCAATGCCACAATAGATTCCACAACTGGCATAGGCTCCTTAGGGTCAGCCCCAAACCCTTCAAAATCCCTCTCTTGTACACATTCTGGCCACAATTTTCTCCAAGCAGAATTCAAAGTTCTGCAAGTCACTCCTTCCCAAGCCTTACCTATAAGGTTTATGCAAGTGAGGATATTGAAGTGATCTTTCCAGAACTCTCTTAGGGTCAATTCAGTGTCTGAGGTCACTTCAAAGCACTTTTGAAACACTGCTTTGGTGTACAGTTTTTTGAAGTTTGAAATGACCTGCTGGTCCATGGGCTGGATGAGAGGAGTTGTATTAGGGGGCAAGAACTTCACCGTGATGAAACTAAACTCCTCCACTATTTGCTCTTCCAAGTCTGGAGGATGAGCAGGAGCATTGTCCATTACCAGGAGGCACTTGAGTGGCAATTTATTTTCCAGGAGGTATTTCTTCACACTGGGGCCAAACACTTCATTAAACCAGTCTAGGAAAATTCCCCTTGTGACCCATGCCTTATTGTTAGCCTTCCACACAAATTACTCTTGGCGACACTGTTTTTCTTGAACACTCTGGGATTTTCAGAGTGATACACCAGTAAAGGCTTCACTTTGCAATCCCCACTAGCATTACTACAAAACATGAGAGTAAGCCTATCCTTCATAGCCTTTTGTCCTGGGAGTGCCGTTTCCTCCTGTTTGATGTAGGTCCTCTTGGCATTTTCTTCCAAAAGAGGCCTGTTTCGTCACAATTAAACACTTGTTGGGGTTTGAATTCTCCAGTGTCTACGCACTTCTTAAACTCCAGTGCAAACTTTTCAGCTGCTTTTTTGTCAGAACTGGCAGCCTCACCATGCCTTATCACACTGTGAATGCCACTACGCTTTTTAAATCTCTCAAACCAACCTTTGCTGGCTTTAAAATCACAAGCATCACCACTCGTTGCAGGCATTTTCTTTACGAGATCGTCATGCAACTGCCTTGCCTTTTCACATATTATTGATTGCATAATACTATCTCCTGCTAACTGTTTTTGGGTAATCCACACCAACAATAACCTTTCCACTTCTTCGAGGATTTGCGATCTCTTTTTTGTCAGCATATCTACCCCTCTTGCAACAACAGCACACTTTATTTCCTTTCCCTTCGCCACGATCGAAGTGATGGTTGAATGGGGTTTGCCATACATCCTGGCAAGTTCTGTAACACGCACTCCGCTCTCATATTTTTCAATGATTTCCTTCTTGAATTCGATCGTGTTCCTCGCTTTCTTTACCAAAGGGCTTGCACTAGCTTTCCTTGGGCCCACGGTAACTTATTTAGCAGTTGCAAGCACAAAAAACAATGGATTATTATGAAATGTATTGTATGAACCTGCGGGGTGATGGTCACATGCTGGTAAACAATGGCACACTGAGTGTGAATGGTGCGGGAGACCGGCTTTGTGTGCGTGGTGACGGGCGGATGGGTACTGGACAGTCGCTGAATCACGAGTCCAATCACAAACCGCGAGGCTAAATTTTGCCAAAAAAACTTGCTGAAAGTCGGATTTCACAAAAGTCGATGCTATAGATCTGTGAATTACTTATTAACGTAGCTGAGCGGTCAGGCACTAGTAGTACTGTCACTCCTGTCTGGAATCCAACCACAATATCGTGCATGCAGGATAGTGTACAGTTACCTTGAATCTCAGACAACCCTGGGTGCTGAGACTACTATCCCTGTGATGGCGACTTGTTCGAGTAGTCGTTCCTTCCCAGGGGATGCTTTGAGAAGAACTTTACTTGCAACAAGTTATGACATCTCTTGCTGATGTCACAAGCCATTGCAGAAAGACGTTTCTGTGGCTAGTTTACTCACTTGAGTGTTGTTGTTGTTCCTTGTGTTCCAAATGGTGATACTATCCTCGTTGACAGTAATCCATGCAGTGTAAAAAGTTGTTTTTCAAGTAATCTTCATATGTTGTTAACGTTTATAGAGCAGTCTCTTTATAGCTGATACCTCATGTCACTGGGTGCGCCTTAGAATGAATACCAGTATTGTCGACCATGTTCCTTTCTTTTCCTCGTATCTTTTGTAGATACTTGTTCAGCTCTCCCTCAGTCAAGGCATGTGTTAGCCATTGCAAAGTAATTCGATCCTCCCGAAGATGATAACCATTCTGCATATGTAAATTTTACCCTCGCAGAGTTGGGTTTAAATGTACATAACCTGTATAATTAGATGTTCAAGTTGAATGAAGTTGTCCACTGTGTGTTTGTTATTAGCTGATCAGTTTTCAGAATTATTTTTTGTGTTCACGTTCCCTGCGAATTCTGAGATTTAACAGTAATGATCTGTGCGCACCTGATCTGCCTTTGCTGTTTATTTACTTTCACCTTTGTAAATATATATATATATATATATATATATATATATATATATATATATATATATATATATATATATATATATATATATATATATATATATATATATATATATATATATATATATATATATATATATATATATATATATATATATATATATGTTCTTCCTCAGAATCCGTATAGTGCATGAATACAGATCAATCGATCAATTCCATCCTTTATTATACTATGATTTGTACTTATAATTCACAATCCATTACGTTAACACCAACGTTAATATCCATTACGATACCATCCATTAGTTCTAAGTTACATATGTCTTTGTTATTGTATAGAATCAGCCCAGAGCCTCCTGCCTGTTCAGCCTATAGCATAGTATTGTATGTCGAGATGACATACCTAACATGACCGAGCTGTCAGTATAGCTACTGAATTCCCTATACTTATACTTGTGTAGTATATTGTAGATCGTATTATCCATGTATATATTTAGGCTCCTTTTCAGTAGGCTCAGTGACTAGCATGTGTGTGACGTCACGTGATGCGCAAGTGTGCCTGAGAATCGCTGTAACTCTCTCAGTTCTCCACGCTTAGGCCTACGGATACAGTGGACCCCCGCATAACGATGGCATCACATAGCGATTTTTCCGCATACCGATTACTTTTATCGCAAAATTTTTGCCGCGCATACCGATTAAAAACCCGCTCACCGATTTTCGTCCGAGACGCGTCCAATGTGCCCTCAGCCAGCCTCACATGTGCCGCCCGTCCCATTGTTTACCAGCCAGCCTCCGCGGTAACATCCAAGCATACACTCGGAATATTTCGTATTATTACAGTATTTTCGGTGCTGTTTCTGGAAAATAAGTGACCATGGGCCCCAAGAAAGCTTCTAGTGCCAACCCTACACCTCAAAGGGTAAGAATTACTATAGAAATGAAGAAAGAGATAATTGATAAGTATGAAAGTGGAGTGCGTATAGCCGACCTAGTCAAGCTGTACAAGAAACCCCAATCAACCATCGCTACTATTGTGGGCACCAGAAAGACAATCAAGGAAGCTGTTCTTGCCAAAGGTTCAACTGTGTTTTCGAAACAAAGATCGCAAGTGATGGAAGATGTTGAGAGACTCTTATTGGTGTGGATAAATGAAAAACAGATAGCAGGAGATAGCGTCTCTCAAGCGATCATATGTGAAAAGGCTAGGAAGTTGCATGAGGATTTAATTAAAAAAATGCCTGCAACTAGTGATGATGTGAGTGAATTTAAGGCCAGCAAAGGTTGGTTTGAGAGATTTAAGAAGCGTAGTGGCATCCATAGTGTGATAAGGCATGGTGAGGCTGCCAGTTCGGACCACAAAGCGGCTGAAAAATATGTGCAGGAATTCAAGGAGTACATAGAAACTGAAGGACTGAAACCTGAACAAGTGTTTAATTGTGATGAAACAGGCCTGTTCTGGAAGAAAATGCCAAGCAGGACCTACATTACTCAGGAGGAAAAGGCACTCCCAGGACATAAGCCTATGAAAGACAGGCTTACTTTGTTGATGTGTGCCAATGCTACTGGTGATTGCAAAGTGAAGCCTTTATTAGTGTATCACTCTGAAACTCCCAGAGCGTTCAGGCAAAAGAATGTCCTCAAGGATAATTTGTGTGTGCTGTGGAGGGCAAACAGTAAGGCATGGGTCACTAGGGAATTTTTCTATAACTGGTTACACCATGCATTTGCCCCCAATGTGAAAAATTACCTAACTGAAAAGAAATTAGAACTTAAGTGCCTCCTGGTGTTAGACAATGCCCCTGGTCATCCTACAGACGTGGCAGAGCGACTTTATGGGGACATGAGCTTCATTAAGGTGAAGTTTTTGCCTCCTAATACCACTCCTCTCCTGCAGCCCATGGACCAGCAGGTTATTTCCAACTTCAAGAAACTGTACACAAAAGCTCTGTTTGAAAGGTGCTTTGTAATGACCTCAGAAACTCAACTGACTCTAAGAGAGTTTTGGAGAGATCACTTTAATATCCTCAATTGTGTAAACCTTATAGGTAAGGCTTGGGAGGAAGTGACTAAGAGGACCTTGAACTCTGCTTGGAAGAAACTGTGGCCAGAATGTGTAGACAAAAGGGATTTTGAAGGGTTTGAGGCTAACCCTGAGAATCCTGTGCCAGTTGAGGAATCCATTGTGGCATTGGGAAAGTCCTTGGGGTTGGAGGTTAGTGGGGAGGATGTGGAAGAGTTGGTGGAGGAGGACAATGAAGAACTAACCACTGATGAGCTGATAGATCAACTTCAAGAGCAAGAGGCCAGACCTGGGGAAACTGGTTCAGAGGAGGGGAGAGAGAAATTGAAGAAGTTGCCTACTACAAAGATAAAGGAAATCTGTGCTAAGTGGCTTGAAGTGCAAACCTTCATGGATGAAAATCACCCTCACACAGCTATTGCAAGCCGTGCTGGTGATTATTACACTGACAATGTTGTGAAACACTTTAGGCAAGTCATAAAGGAACGAGAGGTACAGGCCACTATGGACAGATATCTTGTGCGAAAGAAGTCCAGTGACTCTGAAGCTGGCCCTAGTGGCATTAAAAGAAGAAGGGAAGTAACCCCAGAAAAGGACTTACTACCTCAAGTCCTAATGGAAGGGGATTCCCCTTCTAAACAGTAAGAAGATAATGCTCTCCCCTCCTCCCATCCCATCAATCATCACCAGATCTTCAATAAAAGTAAGTGTCATGTAATTGTGCATGCCTTTTTCAGTTTGTGTGTATTAAAATTAACATTTCATGTGGTAAAAAAAAATTTTTTTCATACTTTTGGGCGTCTTGCACGGATTAATTTTATTTCCATTATTTCTTATGGGGAAAATTCATTCGCATAACGATTATTTCGCATAACTATTAGCCCTCTTGCACGGATTAAAATCGTTAACCGGGGGTCCACTGTACCATCATTTCCTTTATGCTGGAGACAAGCGAGGTGCGGGGAGATGCTGTGAGGTCAGATTACTTTTAACCCTGTTGTCGGGGGGTTCGTAGAGATGTGATGGTTGGAGTTAAACACAGTCGTTGGATGGTAACACATATTTAAGGCTCCCCTTCAGTAGGCTCAGCAACTAGCATGTGTGACGTCACGTGATGTGCATGTTTGTGCAAGAATCCCTGTAACTCTCTCAGTTCTCCATGCTTAGGTCTACAGGCAACACAGGCAGTCTGGGCCTCTCCCTCTCACACTGTGCTAATATATGTGTTACCATCCAACGACTGTGTTTAACTCCAACCATCACATCTCCACGAACCCCCCGACAACAGGGTTAAAAGTAATCTGACCTCACAGCATCTCCCCGCACCTCGCTTGTCTCCAGCATAAAGGAAATGATGACCTAGTACATTTCGTTTCCTTGCCAAACTTCCATTAGGAAGCAAAGCAGAATGCTTCATTCTTGCTGTCTTAAGCATAGACAACAATGTACACTATCTTTACCATGGTAATAAAGTGGGAGCAGGATTTTCCTTAATTGTCCTGCTAAGATAAGAGATGGACTCTCTCTCATTAAACTAAGCTACTTGCAACATCGGTCTCTTGCAAGGAGCCGCAGCCGTGTGACCACGTCACATGCTCGTACTGCATCTGGGATTAATTAATTGTTGTAGCAGTAAACAAGATGTTTGCCCCTTCTGAGAGGACTGGGCCCCTCAGGGCTGAAAGGGGCTGAAGGAAGCTGATATCCCCCCTCCTGGAGAAAATTTCTCCACATTTTTAGTCTATTTTTCAGTTTCTTGTTAGAGAACAGTATCATGGAGAACAAGAATAATCTATATGATTAAAAAAAAAAATGGTTAGAACTGACTATAATTTTTAACTCTTAAACGGTCCAAACGTATATATACGTTCACTCGCGTAGCACCCCAAATTTTTTTGAGGAAAAAAGAAATCTTTTCTTTTAAATACAGTGGACCCCCGCATAGCGATATTAATCCGTGCAAGAGAGCTCATTGTTATGCGAAATTATCGTTATGCGAATGAATTTTCCCCATAAGAAATAATGGAAATCAAATTAATCCGTGCAAGACACCCCAAAGTATGAAAAAAAAAAATTTTTACCACATGAAATATTAATTTTAATACACACAAACTGAAAAAGGCATGCACAATTACATGACACTTACTTTTATTGAAGATCTGGTGATGATTGATGGGATGGGAGGAGGAGAGAGTGTTAGTGTTTAGAAGGGGAATCCCCTTCCATTAAGACTTGAGGTGTCAAGTCCTTTTCTGGGGTTACTTCCCTTCTTCTTTTAATGCCACTAGGACCAGCTTCAGAGTCACTGGAGTTCTGTCGCACAACATATCTGTCCATAGTGGCCTGTACCTCTCGTTCCTTTATGACTTCCCTAAAGTGTTTCACAACATTGTCAGTGTAATAGTCACCAGCACGGCTTGCAATAGCTGTGTGAGGGTGATTTTCATCCATGAAGGTTTGCACTTCAAGCCACTTTGCACAGATTTCCTTAATCTTTGTAGTAGGCAATTTCTTCAATTTCTCTCTCCCCTCCTTCGAACCAGTTTCCTCAGGTCTGGCCTCTTGCTGTTGAAGTTGATCTATCAGCTCATCAGTGGTTAGTTCTTCATTGTCCTCCTCCACCAACTCTTCCACATCATCCCCACTAACCTCCAACCCCAAGGACTTTCCCAATGCCATAATGGATTCCTCAACTGGCATAGGATTCTCAGGGTTAGCCTGAAACCCTTCAAAATCCCTTTGGTCTACACATTCTGGCCACAGTTTCTTCCAAGCAGAGTTCAAGGTCCTCTTAGTCACTCCCTCCCAAGCCTTACCTATAAGGTTTACACAATTGAGGATATTAAAGTGATCTCTCCAAAACTCTCTTAGAGTCAGTTGAGTTTCTGAGGTCACTACAAAGCACCTTTCAAACAGAGCTTTTGTGTACAGTTTTTTGAAGTTTGCAATAACCTGCTGGTCCATGGGCTGCAGGAGAGGAGTGGTATTAGGAGGCAAAAACTTCACCTTAATGAATTTCATGTCCCCATAAAGTCGCTCTGCCACGTCTGTAGGATGACCAGGGGCATTGTCTAACACCAGGAGGCACTTAAGTTCTAATTTCTTTTCAGTTAGGTAATCTTTCACATTGGGGGCAAATGCATGGTGTAACCAGTCATAGAAAAAGTCCCTAGTGACCCATGCCTTACTGTTTGCCCTCCACAGCACACACAAATTTTCCTTGAGGACATTCTTTTGCCTGAACGGTCTGGGAGTTTCAGAGTGATACACTAATAAAGGCTTCACTTTGCAATCACCAGTAGCATTGGAACACATCAACAGAGTAAGCCTGTCTTTCATAGGCTTATGTCCTGGGAGTGCCTTTTCCTCCTGAGTAATGTAGGTCCTGCTTGGCATTTTCTTCCAAAACAGGCCTGTTTCATCACAATTAAACACTTGTTCAGGTTTCAGTCCTTCAGTTTCTATGTACTCCTTGAATTCCTGCACATATTTTTCAGCTGCTTTGTGGTCCGAACTGGCAGCCTCACCATGCCTTATCACACTATGTATGCCACTACGCCTCTTAAATCTCTCAAACCAACCTTTGCTGGCCTTAAATTCACTCACATCATCACTAGTTGCAGGCATTTTTTTAATTAAATCCTCATGCAACTTCCTAGCCTTTTCACTTATGATCACTTGAGAGATGCTATCTCCTGCTATCTGTTTCTCATTTATCCACACCAATAACAGTCTCTCAACATCTTCCATCACTTGCGATCTCTGTTTCGAAAACACAGTTAAACCTTTGGCAAGAACAGCTTCCTTGATTGCCTTTTTGTTGCCCACAATAGTAGCGATGGTTGATTGGGGTTTACTATACAACCTGGCCAGCTCGGAGACACGCACTCCACTTTCATACTTATCAATGATCTCTTTCTTCATCTCTATAGTAATTCTCACCCTTATTCCTGTAGGGTTGGCACTAGAAGCTTTCTTGGGGCCCATGGTCACTTATTTTGCAGATAAAATCACCAGAAACACTGTAATAATACGAAATGTTCCGATTGTATGCTTGGATGTTACCGCGGAGGCTGGCTGGTAAACAATGCCACCGGCGGAACATGTGAGGCTGGCTAAGGGCGCACATTAGACGCGTCTCGGACGAACAGCGTTGAGCGGGTTTTTTAGCGGTATGCGAGGCAAAATCTTGGCGATAAAATGTAGCGGTATGCGGATTTAACGTTATGTGATGCCAACGGTATGCGGGGGTCCACTGTAAATGGGCTTGCGACAGTCAAAGGGTTAATATAGAACTGCGGACATGGTTTGCAGTTATGTTGTATTAACATTGAATTTTTTCTTTTTCAACAAATCGGCCATCTGCCACCAAGGCAGGGTGACCCAAAAAGAAAGAAAATCCCCAAAAAGACAATACTTTCATCATCATTCAACACTTTCACCTCACTCACACATAATCACTGTTTTTGCAGAGGTGCCCAGAATACAACAGTTTAGAAGTATATACGTATAAAAAATACACAATATATCCCTCCAAACTGCCAATATCCCAAACCCCTCCTTTAGAGTGCAGGCATTGTACTTCCCATTTCCAGGGCTCAAGTCCGGTTATATTAAATAACCGGTTTCCCTGAATCCCTTCACTAAATATTACCCTGCTCACACTCCAACAGCTCGTCAGGTCCCAAATACCATTTGTCTCCATTCACTCCATTCACGCTTGCTGGAAGTCCAAACCCCTCGCCCACAACACCTCCTTT
>NW_027196521.1:80000-87943 GCF_038502225.1 Cherax quadricarinatus | reverse complement strand
AGTTGTCAATGAATGGGATTGCAAGTTCCTTGCAGTATCTGTCTAGCCAGCAATTTACACCAATTGCCCTAGACAACCATTCATTTCCTACTCCCCTTCTAGGCAAGATGCTACATATGATTGGGATCCCTCCCTTAGACTTAATGAAATCTATAGCTGACCTGTACTTATCTAGCAGCTCTTCTCTCCTACCCTTCCCAATATCATTTCCACCAGCACTGAGACAGATAATGGGCTTGTTCCCATTACCTGACATGATATTATCCAGCCTGTTGACAATGTCCCCAACACCAGCTCCAGGGAAGCACACTCTATCTCTCATCTTCTTATTCCTATTACAAAAAGCACGGTCAATATATCTTACCTGAGAGTCACCAACCACAAGAATGCACTTACCTCCATTAGCAGGGGCAGTAGTACCCTTACCTTCACTGGCCACTGAAGTACATTCATCCTGAAGAACAGAGAAGCGATTTCCTACCTTCAGATCTTCACTCTTAACTTTCCTTAGTCTGATGCGCCTTCCATTACTGTGAACAACTCGCCACTTGTAGCAGGTGCTGGACTGCACCTCACTGCTGGTAGCCGTTGCTACCTCCCCAACTACAGCCTCCTCACAGCGAGAGACAGACTGCACCTCACTTGAAGCCACAGTCATGCATTATGCATACCTCAACAGTCATGCTTTATGCATACCTCAACAGTCATGCTTTATGCATACCTCAACAGTCATGCATTATGCATACCTCAACAGTCATGCATTATGCATACCTCAACAGTCATGCATTATGCATACCTCAACAGTCATGCATTATGCATACCTCAACAGTCATGCATTATGCATACCTCAACAGTCATGCTTTATGCATACCTCAACAGTCATGCTTTATGCATACCTCAACAGTCATGCTTTATGCATACCTCAACAGTCATGCTTTATGCATACCTCAACAGTCATGCTTTATGCATACCTCAACAGTCATGCTTTATGCATACCTCAACAGTCATACAGTCATGCATTATGCATACCTCAACAGTCATGCTTTATGCATACCTCAACAGTCATGCTTTATGCATACCTCAACAGTCATGCTTTATGCATACCTCAACAGTCATGCTTTATGCATACCTCAACAGTCATGCATTATGCATACCTCAACAGTCATGCTTTATGCATACCTCAACAGTCATGCTTTATGCATACCTCAACAGTCATGCATTATGCATACCTCAACAGTCATGCATTATGCATACCTCAACAGTCATGCTTTATGCATACCTCAACAGTCATGCTTTATGCATACCTCAACAGTCATGCTTTATGCATACCTCAACAGTCATGCTTTATTATCAACAGTCATACCTCAACAGTCATGCTTTATGCATACCTCAACAGTCATGCTTTATGCATACCTCAACAGTCATGCTTTATGCATACCTCAACAGTCATGCTTTATGCATACCTCAACAGTCATGCTTTATGCATACCTCAACAGTCATGCTTTATGCATACCTCAACAGTCATGCATTATGCATACCTCAACAGTCATGCATTATGCATACCTCAACAGTCATGCATTATGCATACCTCAACAGTCATGCATTATGCATACCTCAACAGTCATGCATTATGCATACCTCAACAGTCATGCATTATGCATACCTCAACAGTCATGCTTTATGCATACCTCAACAGTCATGCTTTATGCATACCTCAACAGTCATGCTTTATGCATACCTCAACAGTCATGCTTTATACATACCTCAACAGTCATGCTTTATGCATACCTCAACAGTCATGCTTTATGCATACCTCAACAGTCATACAGTCATGCTTTATGCATACCTCAACAGTCATACAGTCATGCTTTATGCATACCTCAACAGTCATGCTTTATGCATACCTCAACAGTCATGCTTTATGCATACCTCAACAGTCATGCTTTATACATACCTCAACAGTCATATCAACAGTCATACCTCAACAGTCATACAGTCATGCTTTATACATACCTCAACAGTCATGCTTTATGCATACCTCAACAGTCATACAGTCATGCTTTATGCATACCTCAACAGTCATGCTTTATGCATACCTCAACAGTCATACAGTCATGCTTTATGCATACCTCAACAGTCATGCTTTATGCATACCTCAACAGTCATGCTTTATACATACCTCAACAGTCATGCTTTATGCATACCTCAACAGTCATGCTTTATGCATACCTCAACAGTCATGCTTTATGCATACCTCAACAGTCATGCTTTATGCATACATACCTCAACAGTCATACATACCTCAACAGTCCTGCTTTATACATACCTCAACAGTCATGCTTTATGCATACCTCAACAGTCATGCTTTATGCATACCTCAACAGTCATGCATTATGCATACCTCAACAGTCATGCTTTATGCATACCTCAACAGTCATGCTTTATGCATACCTCAACAGTCATGCTTTATGCATACCTCAACAGTCATGCTTTATGCATACCTCAACAGTCATACAGTCATGCTTTATGCATACCTCAACAGTCATGCTTTATGCATACCTCAACAGTCATGCTTTATGCATACCTCAACAGTCATGCTTTATGCATACCTCAACAGTCATGCTTTATCCATACCTCAACAGTCATGCTTTATGCATACCTCAACAGTCATGCTTTATGCATACCTCAACAGTCATGCTTTATGCATACCTCAACAGTCATGCTTTATGCATACCTCAACAGTCATGCTTTATGCATACCTCAACAGTCATGCTTTATGCATACCTCAACAGTCATACAGTCATGCTTTATGCATACCTCAACAGTCATACAGTCATGCTTTATGCATACCTCAACAGTCATACAGTCATGCTTTATGCATACCTCAACAGTCATGCTTTATGCATACCTCAACAGTCATGCTTTATGCATACCTCAACAGTCATGCTTTATGCATACCTCAACAGTCATGCTTTATGCATACCTCAACAGTCATGCTTTATGCATACCTCAACAGTCATGCTTTATGCATACCTCAACAGTCATGCTTTATGCATACCTCAACAGTCATGCTTTATGCATACCTCAACAGTCATACCTCAACAGTCATGCATTATGCATACCTCAACAGTCATGCTTTATGCATACCTCAACAGTCATCATACCTCAACAGTCATGCTTTATGCATACCTCAACAGTCATGCTTTATGCATACCTCAACAGTCATGCTTTATGCATACCTCAACAGTCATGCTTTATGCATACCTCAACAGTCATGCTTTATGCATACCTCAACAGTCATGCTTTATGCATACCTCAACAGTCATGCTTTATGCATACCTCAACAGTCATGCTTTATGCATACCTCAACAGTCATGCTTTATGCATACCTCAACAGTCATGCTTTATGCATACCTCAACAGTCATGCTTTATGCATACCTCAACAGTCATGCATTTATGCATACCTCAACAGTCATGCTTTATGCATACCTCAACAGTCATGCATTAGCATACCTCAACAGTCATGCTTTATGCATACCTCAACAGTCATGCTTTATGCATACCTCAACAGTCATGCTTTATGCATACCTCAACAGTCATGCTTTATGCATACCTCAACAGTCATGCTTTATGCATACCTCAACAGTCATGCTTTATTCATACCTCAACAGTCATGCTTTATGCATACCTCAACAGTCATGCTTTATGCATACCTCAACAGTCATGCTTTATGCATACCTCAACAGTCATGCATTATGCATACCTCAACAGTCATGCATTATGCATACCTCAACAGTCATGCTTTATGCATACCTCAACAGTCATGCTTTATGCATACCTCAACAGTCATGCTTTATGCATACCTCAACAGTCATGCTTTATGCATACCTCAACAGTCATGCTTTATGCATACCTCAACAGTCATGCTTTATGCATACCTCAACAGTCATGCTTTATGCATACCTCAACAGTCATGCTTTATGCATACCTCAACAGTCATGCTTTATGCATACCTCAACAGTCATGCATTATGCATACCTCAACAGTCATGCATCATGCATACCTCAACAGTCATGCTTTATGCATACCTCAACAGTAATGCATTATGCATACCTCAACAGTCATGCTTTATGCATACCTCAACAGTCATGCATTATGCATACCTCAACAGTCATGCTTAATGCATACCTCAACAGTCATGCTTTATGCATACCTTAACAGTCATGCATACCTCAACAGTCATGCATTTCATGCATACCTCAACAGTCATGCTTTATACATACATCAACAGTCATGCTTTATGCATACCTCAACAGTCATGCTTTATGCATACCTCAACAGTCATGCTTTATGCATACCTCAACAGTCATACAGTCATGCTTTATGCATACCTCAACAGTCATGCTTTATGCATACCTCAACAGTCATGCTTTATGCATACCTCAACAGTCATGCTTTATGCATACCTCAACAGTCATGCTTTATAAATACCTCAACAGTCATACAGTCATGCTTTATGCATACCTCAACAGTCATGCATTATGCATACTTCAACAGTCATGCTTTATGCATACCTCAACAGTCATGCTTTATACATACCTCAACAGTCATGCTTTATACATACCTCAACAGTCATGCATTATGCATACCTCAACAGTCATGCTTTATGCATACCTCAACAGTCATGCTTTATGCATACCTCAACAGTCATGCTTTATACATACCTCAACAGTCATGCATACCTCAACAGTCATGCTTTATGCATACCTCAACAGTCATGCTTTATGCATACCTCAACAGTCATGCTTTATGCATACCTCAACAGTCATGCTTTATGCATACCTCAACAGTCATGCTTTATGCATACCTCAACAGTCATGCTTTATGCATACCTCAACAGTCATGCTTTATACATACCTCAACAGTCATGCTTTATCCATACCTCAACAGTCATGCTTTATGCATACCTCAACAGTCATGCTTTATGCATACCTCAACAGTCATGCTTTATACATACTTCAACAGTCATGCTTTATGCATACCTCAACAGTCATGCTTTATGCATACCTCAACAGTCATGCTTTATGCATACCTCAACAGTCATGCTTTATGCATACCTCAACAGTCATGCTTTATGCATACCTCAACAGTCATGCTTTATGCATACATACATACCTCAACAGTCATGCTTTATGCTCAACAGTCATGCTTTATGCATACCTCAACAGTCATGCTTTATGCATACCTCAACAGTCATGCATATGTCATACATACCTCAACAGTCATGCGTACCTCAACAGTCATGCTTTATGCATACCTCAACAGTCATGCTTTATGCATACCTCAACAGTCATGCTTTATGCATACCTCAACAGTCATGCTTTATGCATACCTCAACAGTCATGCTTTATGCATACCTCAACAGTCATGCTTTATGCATACCTCAACAGTCATGCTTTATGCATACCTCAACAGTCATGCTTTATGCATACCTCAACAGTCATGCTTTATGCATACCTCAACAGTCATGCTTTATGCATACCTCAACAGTCATGCTTTATGCATACCTCAACAGTCATGCATTATGCATACCTCAACAGTCATGCTTTATGCATACCTCAACAGTCATGCTTTATGCATACCTCAACAGTCATGCTTTATACATACCTCAACAGTCATGCTTTATGCATACCTCAACAGTCATGCTTTATGCATACCTCAACAGTCATGCTTTATGCATACCTCAACAGTCATGCTTTATGCATACCTCAACAGTCATGCTTTATGCATACCTCAACAGTCATGCTTTATGCATACCTCATGCTTTATGCATACCTCAACAGTCATGCTTTATGCATACCTCAACAGTCATGCTTTATGCATACCTCAACAGTCATGCTTTATGCATACCTCAACAGTCATGCATTATGCTTTATACATACCTCAACAGTCATGCTTTATGCATACCTCAACAGTCATGCTTTATGCATACCTCAACAGTCATGCTTTATGCATACCTCAACAGTCATGCTTTATGCATACCTCAACAGTCATGCTTTATCCTCAACAGTCATGCTTTATTCATACCTCAACAGTCATGCTTTATGCATACCTCAACAGTCATGCTTTATGCATACCTCAACAGTCATGCTTTATGCATACCTCAACAGTCATGCTTTATGCATACCTCAACAGTCATGCTTTATGCATACCTCAACAGTCATGCTTTATGCATACCTCAACAGTCATGCTTTATGCATACCTCAACAGTCATGCTTTATGCATACCTCAACAGTCATGCTTTATGCATACCTCAACAGTCATGCTTTATGCATACCTCAACAGTCATGCTTTATGTCATGCTTTATGCATACCTCAACAGTCATGCATGCATTTACTTTATACTCATACAGTCATGCTTTATGCATACCTCAACAGTCATGCTTTATGCATACCTCAACAGTCATGTCATGCTTATTCAGACCTCAACAGTCATGCTTTATGCATACCTCAACAGTCATGCTTTATTCATACCTCAACAGTCATGCTTTATGCATACCTCAACAGTCATGCTTTATGCATACCTCAACAGTCATGCTTTATGCATACCTCAACAGTCATGCTTTATGCATACCTCAACAGTCATGCTTTATGCATACCTCAACAGTCATGCTTTATGCATACCTCAACAGTCATGCTTTATGCATACCTCAACAGTCATGCTTTATGCATACCTCAACAGTCATGCTTTATGCATACCTCAACAGTCATGCTTTATGCATACCTCAACAGTCATGCTTTATGCATACCTCAACAGTCATGCTTTATGCATACCTCAACAGTCATGCTTTATGCATACCTCAACAGTCATGCTTTATGCATACCTCAACAGTCATGCTTTATGCATACCTCAACAGTCATGCTTCATACAGTCATGCTTACCTATATGCATACCTCAACAGTCATACCTCAACAGTCATGCTTTATACCTCAACAGTCATAACTCAACAGTCATGCTTTATGCATACCTCAACAGTCATGCTTTATGCATACCTCAACAGTCATGCTTTATGCATACCTCAACAGTCATGCTTTATGCATACCTCAACAGTCATGCTTTATGCATACCTCAACAGTCATGCTTTATGCATACCTCAACAGTCATGCTTTATGCATACCTCAACAGTCATGCTTTATGCATACCTCAACAGTCATGCTTTATTGCTTTATGCCTCAACAGTCATGCTTTATGCATACCTCAACAGTCATGCTTTATGCATACCTCAACAGTCATGCTTTATGCATACCTCAACAGTCATGCTTTATGCATACCTCAACAGTCATGCTTTATGCATACCTCAACAGTCATACAGTCATGCTTTATACATACCTCAACAGTCATGCTTTATACATACCTCAACAGTCATACAGTCATGCTTTATACATACCTCAACAGTCATGCTTTATGCATACCTCAACAGTCATGCTTTATGCATACCTCAACAGTCATGCTTTATGCATACCTCAACAGTCATGCTTTATGCATACCTCAACAGTCATACAGTCATGCTTTATGCATACCTCAACAGTCATGCTTTATGCATACCTCAACAGTCATGCTTTATGCATACCTCAACAGTCATGCTTTATGCATATTCAACAGTCATGCTTTATGCATACCTCAACAGTCATGCTTTATGCATACCTCAACAGTCATGCTTTATGCATACCTCAACAGTCATGCTTTATACATACCTCAACAGTCATGCTTTATACATACCTCAACAGTCATGCTTTATGCATACCTCAACAGTCATGCTTTATGCATACCTCAACAGTCATGCTTTATGCATACCTCAACAGTCATGCTTTATGCATACCTCAACAGTCATGCTTTATGCATACCTCAACAGTCATGCTTTATGCATACCTCAACAGTCAT
>NW_027196521.1:45000-75000 GCF_038502225.1 Cherax quadricarinatus | reverse complement strand
ACTTATATCCCTTTTATTAATTCCTGTTTTCCATTTATACACCTCAATCATATCCCCCCTAATTCTACGTCTTTCGAGAGAGTGCAGATTCAGGGCCTCAGTCTACCCTCATAGGGAAGATTTCTGATACATGGGATCATCTTTGTCATCCTCCTCTGCACGTTTTCCAGGGCATTTATATCCATTCTGTAATACGGTGACCAGAACTGTGCAGCATAATCTAAATGAGGCCTAACCAAGGATGTATAGAGTTGAAGAACAACCTGAGGACTTCTATTATTTATATTTCTAGATATGAAGCCAAGGATTCTATTAGCTTTATTGCGAACACTAATGCACTGTTGTCTTGGTTTCAGATTACTGCTAACCAGAACTTCTAAATCCTTTTCGCAATCCGTAATATTAAGATCTACATTATTTAGTTTATATGTGGCATGGTTATTGTCCTGTCCAACATTTAGAACTTTGCATTTGTCTATATTAAACTGCATCTGCCACTTCTCCGACCACTGCATCAGTCTATTCAAATCATCCTGGAGTGATTTAGTGTCCTCATTGGAATGAATTGGACGGCCTATTTTGATGACATTAGCAAATTTGCTTGTCGCTCTTTATGCCCTCATCTATGTCGTTTATGTAAATTGTGAACAACAACGGGCCCAACACTGACCCTTGAGGAACACCACTTGTGACGTGGCCCCATTCTGATTTCTCCCCATTTATGCAAATTCTCTGCTGCCTATTTGTCTGCCACACCTCTACCCAGGAAAAAATTTCTCCTGCTATTCCGTGTGCCTTAAGTTTCCTCAATAGCCTCTGATGTGGAACTCTATCGAAAGCCTTACTGAAGTCCATATACACAATATCATATTCATTACCATGATCTACCTCCTCAAACACCTTAGTGAAAAAAGTTAGTAAATTCGTAAGACAGGAACGCCCCTTTGTAAAACCGTGTTGAGATTCATTAATCAATCTGTGCCTATCAAGATGGTTACGAATTGCTTCGGCAATTATTGATTCCATAAATTTTCCCACTATGGAGGTAAGGCTTATTGGTCTATACACAAATAACCCGCACATAGATGAGAGGAGCTTACAACGACCTTCCAGTCACACTAACAACAGGAACGAACGAACGAACGAAAGTACAGGTAAGATCCCAAATGGGATGAGCGGGGAAGACGGGACAGACGAAGAACAGTGCTGGAGAGGAGTGTTCTTAGTCGTAGAAATAGAGCCAGGGCTTAATCCAGCAGCGAGGCGATCGTGGGACAGATATTGAGAAGAGAAATTCAGGCTCTTCTGTTGGGACTCCGGTGGGGTGAGCGGGAAGGAAGGGACATGCGACGTTTAGAGCTAGAGAGGAGTGTAGAACTGAGCCATGTCTTAACCCAAAGGGTAAGGCGAACGTGGATCAGAGAATGGTACCTGTCATAGAAGGTACCTCTCGGAGAATCCAAGGTTATTTGTAAATAGGGTTAGGAGCAGGATCATGCAAGGAGTAGAAAAGGTTGTGTTGGTTTGTGGGTCTGCGAATGTCTTCGTCAAGGAGAGAGGTCCAGTAGTCATGTCGTGTCACGAGTTTGTCAATCTGTCTGTCACTGAGCGTCTTCCAGTACAGATTCAGCGCAGGGATGTCTAACTGGGCATGTAGAGACTCGCATGTGGCGAAGTCCTCCCATCTGACATCAAGCACCCAGCGCAGCGCCTTGTTCTGGACACGCTGCAGTTTAAGTAAGTTTGTTTTTGCTGCAAGAGAGAGGGCTAGAGGAGAGTAAGTTATCAGAGGACGTATAAGGGATTTGTAGAGGTGTAGTTTGGTGCGTTGAGAGGCATGTTTCAGCTTGTAGAGGCCCGCAAGGGCCTTACTAGCTATTGCATGCCTTGAGTGAATGTGTCCGTGTAAGCGTAGAAGGTAGTCAAGATTAACGCCAAGGACAGTGACAGATTGTGTCATGGGGATGTAAGTGCGGGTGTCAGCTGTTCTGAGCTCGACAGGTAATGGAGGATCACGTTTTCTGTAGTTAAAATATGTAATGCTGGATTTAGCTGCATTGGTTTTGATCCTCCATTTTTGTTCCCAGATGGCTATCCTGTCGACCTCATTTTGTGTTTTGTGTGAGTGTATCTATATTGGCATGAGTGATAAGTTGTGTAATGTCGTCTGCATAGGCTAGTGTGATGGAGTTGTGGTATACAGGTGTTGGAATGTCGTTAGTGTATAAAATGTAGAGGGTAGGGGAGAGGACAGATCCCTGGGGTACTCCAGCATTTAGTGTGAAGTAGTCAGAGTAACAGCCTTGGAATTTGATTCTCATGGTACGGCCGTCTAGGAAGTTGCAGAGGAGTTTACGAGTATTGAGAGGCAGGTTGAAGTTAGTGCAGAGTTTGTACTTGAGCCCTTGGTGCCAGACAGTGTCAAAAGCTTTTTCAACGTCTTTTGCAACCAGGGCTGTCCTGTTTCTTTGTTCTGTGTTTATGTGGATGTAGTTGAGAATGATGTTAATGGCATCTTGTGTGGATCTGTGTGTTCTGAAGCCAAACTGACCATCAGAAAGTAGAGAGTTGTGTTCCAGGTATCTGCGAAGGCGATGGTTGATGAGTTTTTCAAAGAGTTTACCTAAAGTTTCGAGGAGGCTGATAGGGCGATAATTTCTAGGATCAGAGTGGTCTTTATTGGGTTTAGGAAGGAGGATAGCAGTAGCAGCTTTGAAGAGGGAAGGGAAGTATCCAGAGGCAAGGGAGGCATTGAGGAGGTTTGTGTAGGCAGTAATGATAGAGTCAGGAAGGTGTTTTAGGATAATATGGTTTAGGCCAGAGGCGCCAGGAGCCTTGGGAGGAAGGTGTCTGAGGAGAGTTTTAATGTCTGTGTTGGTGAAAGGAGTGTCGAGTTCTTGGGAGGAGGTAAGAGAGTCTAGATGAATGTGGCTATCTGGTGTTGTATCTTGTGTGTGTGCAGTGTTCCAATGTTCTATGTTCTGAATGTGTTGAATAACGTTAGGGCGAGGTGGGTGAGGGTGGAAGATGTTCTCCCAGATGTGTTTGAAGATGTTGGTAGCAGCCTGCGGGTCTGAGATGTGTGTGTTGTTGTGGGTGATGTGTTTGAATTTGTTGGTGGGAGTAGTGCCTCTTATTTTTTTGATAAAGTTCCAGAAGGCTTTAGTGTTTTTAATACGCTGTTTGTCAGCTTGTTGTATGAGTTGTGACCAGTGATTGTTGTGGTCTTGGTCTAGACTGTGTAGAATGTTGTTTCTAAGGTAAGTGAGATCTAATCGAACTTGATTAAATCTGTGTGTGTTGTAGAGGAAGCGGTTGTGGTAGCAGATAATTAGTCTTCTTGTTCTGAGTGACGGTTTGAAGGAATAACGAGTGGTGTGAGTTTTCTTTGGTATTGCGATGTTGGCTGCTTGTGTAATGGTGTCCTGGATGAGATCAAGTTGAGTATCGATGTCAGAGATAGGTTTGTTGTTGTAGTCATAGGTGAGGTTAATATTGTCTATGTGTTGTTTGAAAGCATCCCAGTCAGCGTTCTTGTAGGAGAAGGAAGGTGTGGTTGGAATGAGGATAGGGTTGGAGGAGATGTGCAAGATGACTGGGATGTGATCAGAGCCTGTAATAGGGCCAGGTGAGATGTAGTGTTGAAATAGAGAGCTGGCTCGGTTTGCCAGAATGATGTCTGGTTTGCCTTGGCCCGTGTGATTGAAGAAGGTATTGAAGTCTGGGCCGAGATGAATTAGGTGTTTATGGTTAGTGAAGTTGAGTAATTGGTGACCAAGTTGGTTGTTACTGGTGTGATGAAAGGCGGTGTGTTTGGCATTCATGTCAGCTAGTAGGTATGTTGGTGTGTTGGTGTAGTTGAAGACTAAGGAAAGGTCGTGTATGTTGAGAATAGTGTTTGGGCGAGCATAGGTGGTGAAAAAGATAAAGGGGCCAAGGTGGGTGTGTATTCTGACTGCAAGACAGTGTTGGTGAATAAAAGGGATTGGGAGAGATTCGTGTTTTATGTTGGATTTGACAAGGATGGCAACCCCATCGTGGGGATCATAGGGGGACTGTAGTGCAGTATAACCATAATGGCGGATACGTTGAGGGGCTTTGAGGCAGGTACTGTTTAGCAAAACAATATCTGGTCTCTCAGCTTCAAGGAGCTCGGCCAGTAGGTGTCTAATAGTAAAGTAAGAACGTACGTTGAACTGAATCACTTTAAACTTGATTTAATGGTTTCTTCATAGCAAAGTTAATGTCGGAGGTGTTTGGATTAAAACCTGTGATAGTGGTGCCATCAGTGGATGCGAGTTTGTAGGTGCTACGGACCCGTTTCCAGGAGGGGGAGGAAGAGATGGATCTGTTTTTATGTTCTTTTGTATGTCTGTCAGAAGTTGGGGCAGGTTTGGGTTTGAGTGGATTTTGTCTGGAGGAGGTGGAGTTGGACCTGGATGAAGTTTTGGTTGTGGTGGAGGAGTGGGCAAAGGTAGATGCAGAGGAAGTGGAAGCTTTGGTAGGGGATGAGGAAGTGGAAGCTATGGTACTGGGTAAGGAAGCGGAAGCTTTGGTTGGGGATGAGGAAGTGGGTAAGGAGGTCGGGGGAGGGGTGGTCGTAGCAGCAGCAGTAGGGGTGTTGGTGGGAGGGGTGGAAGTAGTGAAGAGGGGTAGGGGGGAGGAGAGCTGGTGGGTGTAGGAAGTGGGGGGGTGGGAGAGAGGGAGGAGGTAGAGGTTGTAGGGGGCTTAGAAGAGAAGCAGGAAGGAGGGATAATTAAAGAGGGAAGATTGTTAGCGGACAAGATTAGGTTAAGGACATGTGAGTAGTCTGATTGGTAGGCTTGAGAGATTACCATCGCAGAGTGGGCAGCAGTGGCGAGTTGGCAGTTAGTTTTGTAGTCTAGTGTGGGTGTAGGTGTAGAAGGAGAGGTGATTGTAGTCTGTGTGTTGGTGTTTGAAGTGTGTAGAGTAGGAGGGGTAGACCAAGTGCGTGGGGTAACCCAGGCGTTGGGGGTAGGGGTGGAAGGTATTGTAGGAGGGGGAGGTGCAGGGAAGGGGTTGGGGAGGGAGGGAGGTTGGCTTTCTCTGAGGGTGGAGAGAATGTCTTTTCTAGTAGGGCAGGAATTTGCAACTGCAGTGTGTGACCCACCGCAGTTAGAACATTTTAGGGGGAGGTTGCAAGTGTTCCAGAAGTGGCCAGTTGCTGAACATCTGGAGCAGGTTTGTGTGGAAGTGCATGAGATTTTGTCGTGGCCGAATTTGTAGCATTTCAGACATTGTGTGATGGGG
Source organism: Cherax quadricarinatus (assembly GCF_038502225.1). Taxonomy (NCBI): domain Eukaryota; kingdom Metazoa; phylum Arthropoda; class Malacostraca; order Decapoda; family Parastacidae; genus Cherax; species Cherax quadricarinatus. Next base: position 69,729 of record NW_027196521.1, on the reverse strand, counting down.
TGAAAGTTTGGAGTGAAGAGAGAGTTTGGAGGAATGCGGATGGTCTTGGCAAGGATTCCTTGATTGAAGAGTGTAGAGGCGTCAGAAGGAGTTGAACAGCGTATTTTGAGGATGGTAGAGTTTTCAGGTCTATAAATATCGTCAACAGAGACTTTGTTCTTAGTACTAATGTCTTTGATTAAGTCTTCTTTGTCTGTGTCATAGGGAGTCAGGAGAGAATAGTCTACGTGTTTTGCGATCACTGTGCATTTGGCGCGGTGCTCAGGAGTCCAAATAATAGTGAAGCCTGCATTGAGAAGTTTTTGTCTGGTCTCGGTTGAGGTGTACGTTTCGTAAGAATGTCTGTCAAGAAGTAGTTTGAATCCAGAGTTGGTTTTAAAGACTTTATACTGAGGAGCGCCAGTGATCTGGTACAGTAAATTTCCAGGACAGATAGTGGCATGATCAGATTTAGAGTATTTGAGGTTAAGCGAGAAAGAATTGGGCTTGGAAGAGGTGGGGGCAGGGTAGGCCTTAGAAGCAGGAGTAGACAGAGTAGAGGCAGGTGTTGGCAGTAGAGGAGTGGTAAGGGGAAAGGAGGTGGAAGGCATTGCAGGCATCGTAAATTAGATGTGGGGGCCAATCCTGTGAGAAAAATTGGCTAGGCAAGTACGTGTGAAGTAGACACACGTACTTGCCTGGTTATAACTTTAAAGTTTCTTGTGGAGTCCGTCTCTGGAGGCACAGGACACTGAGGAGGTGAGCTGTAGCTTGATGGAGCACTGTGTGCCCTGAACTGGCTGTAAGGCGTGCAGACCACACGTACAGGCTGAGGCGTGGAGACTTCAGACAGCAACAGGAGTGCAGAGGGAAGCTTCCTGCCCTTGGGTAGGCAGCCACCGACACACCAATCCTGATGGTGAAGACGAAGGTCCAGTAACCACCACTCGGTGAAGAGAACAACTCTGGCTGTGAGCGATGAGGAGAGCCAACTCTAGCTGAATGAACAACAGGACAAAACAAACAAACAAGTTTAGGTAAGATCCCAATGGGATGAGCGGGGAAGACGGGACAGATGATAAATAGCTCTGGAGAGGAGTGTTCTTAGTAAGAGAAATAGAGCCAGGGCTTAACCCAGCAGCTAAGGCGATCGTGGGGCAGACTTGAGAACAGGAATAGCAGGGACTGTTGCATTGAACTTGTGGTAGTTGAAGTCTTGAATCTTGAGTAGCTGGCAGCAGGCTAGGTCACATCAGAGGGTAGAACACATATGGGAGTTATAGGAGTAACTGAGGAGGCAGGTTAGCAATGGAGCCATTTTCAAACTTTTTGAAGCTGCTTCTAGATAGGTGGTATAATTTAGCCTTGTTGCTGAAGGTGAAACGTAGAGGCTTGATGAACTCAAGAACTTGGGTGAGTGTGAAGTGAAGCGGTGATTCACATGCATACTTGACTGTTCCAGCACCGAGGCTTTTGTAGAGTTCAGTACAGGTCATGGTGTCAGTATTTGAAGGAGAAGTGTAAAAGGTAAGGTTTTCCCATGAGGGTTTACTGGAGTCGTCGTTATCTTCCTCTTCTGGAGTGGATTCACTGGGAGAATCTACAATGGTGGTAGCAGTTGACTGAGGTTCGACAGGAGCAGCTGTGAGGTGTAATGGTTGTGTAACAGCAGGCTGGGAGAGGTGGGAGGCGGTGGTTGAGGCAACTTGATCAACGTTGTCAGCGGTGGAAGTGGTTATAGAAGTTACAGGAGCAGTTGCTTGGGCAGGAGACAGGTCTGCAGGTGCAGTAAAGTTCAGGACGTTGGGAAGGATCTTGAGGATGTCTGCTGAAGGTGTGGAGTCCGGAAAATTGAAGGCAGGCATGTTGTTCAGACGGAATAGTTCGTTAATAGTGGTGTTGAAAGTGCCGGGGCTTGCTGCGTTTGCAAGGTGTGCATACACCATGCAGTACAGCACCTTGGAAGGAGCACCGTCGGGGAGTGGAGAGAGGGAGTTGCTGGGCGATGGTGCCTGTAGATTAGCGTGTAGAGTCTTGATGGTGTCGGTTTGTGGTTTGGTTATTGCAGCATATGTCGGTGAATTGGAGGTGTTCTTCAGAACTTTAGTTTTCTTCAATATGATTTCTTTCCTGAGTGGGCACTTAGCTGCAAGGGTATGATGATTACCCTTGCAGTTAAGACATGTTGGTGCTGTAGTAATGGTGCAGGATCTGAAATCGTGTCCATCATTCCCACATTTTGAACAAAACTTCTTATTCTTGATGGGGCAGTCCTTGGTGGTGTGATTATAGGAGTAGCAGGTCCAGCAGTAGCAGGTCCAGCAGTAGCAGGTCCAGCAGTGGGAGATGTATGTGAAACGTTCTTGTTCTATATGACTTGGGTGAATGTGGTAATATGAGATGGCCAGACCGTCAGAGAGAGCTTGGGCAGCCATGGAGATGTCTGAGAATGTAATCTTTAGCATTGATGTGGCGTTGGGGATCTTTGAGATGCTGTCTACCGAGGCCCACGTGTTTTGTTCCTCAATAGATGTCTTCAGTGCTTCAGTAGAGAGAGAGGTGACGATATTGTCAAGTCTTTTCACAAAGACCGAACGTTTCGACTTCAAGAATGGAGACGGGGATAGAGTGAATTGTTGTGTTTGTAGGGTCCTGATTGAAGAGTCGTCCATTAGTTTTAGTGCTTCCGTGTCATCTGTGCAGACGACAATGAAGGAGTCTTTCAGAGAGTGGATTGCCGTAAATTTGACCTGCAGGCAGGTCATAACGACGGTAGCTAAAGCTAACTTCGAGGAGTCATTTATTGCACCATTCACAGGCTTGATTTTCACACGATTCGACAGCATTGTGAAAAGGATGTGACGTTTGTAGAATATAAATTCTACACCCCGACGGGGTCGAAGAGAGGCTTCTTGCGGTGTAGAGCAACTGTATGATCGGACTGAACAACAGGAAGAGGAGGATGGGTATATATAGGCAGGAGGTGGTAGAAGTAGTGGTAGTAGTGGAGGTGGAAGGTAATAGCAGTGGGGAGGTAGTAAGAGTAGGAGGGGCCAGTCAAATACTAAGAAAGAGGAGCACTGCAAGAGAACTAGGTGCCCACAAGGGAGCTAGGTGCCCACAAGGGAGCTAGGTGCCCACAGAGGGTAAGAGCAAGAACATCGAGGGGGGGGACAAAAACAAATAAATAAATGAATAACAAATACGCAAGGCAGAAGAAAGACAACCCAAAGGAGAAAAAGGAAAGAGGAAAGTGGAAGAGGAAGAAGAAGAAAAAGAAGGAATCAGGTTAGGTCAGGAGTGTTGTGAAGTTTGGAACAGTGGGAGAGGAAGTAGTGGGAGAGGAAGTAGTGGGAGAGGAAGTAGTGGGAGAGGAAGTAGTGGGAGAGGAAGTAGTGGGAGAGGAAGTAGTGGGAGAGGAAGTAGTGGGAGAGGAAGTAGTGGGAGAGGAAGTAGTGGGAGAGGAAGTAGTGGGAGAGGAAGGCATCTACAGAGACGAAGCCACGATTAAAATTTATACAAGGAAAGTTGTGTATTAGGGAGGATTCAACCAGATGGGGACTGTTAAATTTGGAAGTAGGGAAGACAGTTTTGGCAGAAGACCGGTCAATAGGATGGTCCATAGTGCGAAGCTAAGGACCTGTCACCTGCCTTATAAATAGGTATTACATTTGCCATTTTCCACTTATCAGGCACTATGCCAGTTTGTAGTGATATGTTAAAAAGATTAGCCAAAGGTTTGGTAAGTTCCTCTTTACATTCCTTTAACACCCTTGCAAACAGTTCATCAGGACCTGGGGATTTGTTAGGTTTTAGTTTATTTGTCTGAGGACCAGGTCACTAGTTACCCCAATTGTGCATAGTTTATTATCGTCCTGTTCTACATAATCTATTATTTCAGGAATATCGCTAGTATTTTCCTGGGTGAAAACTGAGAGGAAGTAGGTATTTAGAATTTCACACATATCCTTACCACTGTCAGTGATCTGACTAGTGTTACTCTTAAGTGGGTCAATCTTGTCCCTAATCTTACTTCTGTATACCTGAAAGAACCCTTTTGGGTTAGTCTTTGAATCCCTTGCGACCTTAGCCTCATAATCCCTTTTTGCTTTTCTTATTCCTGTCTTTATTTCTCTCTTTAATTGAATATATTGATTTCTTAACTGCCCATCCCCACTTTTGATACACCTATATATGCCTCTCTTTTGACCAATGAGATGTTTTAATCTATTGTTCATCCATTTGGGATCATTTTTGTTAGATCTAATTTCCCTACTCGGAACAAAAGTTGTCTGGGCAGCTAGAATTATGCTCTGAAAAATGTCATTGGCAACCAAGATCACCTACCTGGCCCATAGTCAGGACATCCCAATTTAGCCCACCCAGGTAATTTTTCAGTCCCATGAAGTCGGCCAAGCGAAAATCTGGGACAGAGATTTGATTGCAGTTATCTGGGTAATTCCATGATATATTGTAACTAAGTGATTTGTGATCACTTTCCCCAAGCTTATCATTAACCTCAAGATTATTAATTTGTGAATCTTTGTTGGCAAGAACCAAGTCAAGCAGATTGTTTCCTCTAGTTGGTTCTGTCACAACCTGTTCTAAAAAGCAATCCTGAACCGTATCAAGAAAGTCACTAGACTCAAGATTTCCTGTCACATTGTTCCAATCAATTTGTCTAAAGTTAAAATCTCCCATTATCACAACATTTTCATATCTGAAATTAAGACACATGTGCAACATCTGGGTATCTTTATTGTAGACGTTTCGCCCTCCAGTGGCTTTATCAATACAAATTCCAGGACATAACTTGAAGACAGGAGAACTATGTACAGAAGATGAGGTAATCAGTCCCTCAACCTAGCAGTAGGTGCGAAGAGCACCATAGTCGTGGAGATTCTGAATCTCCACGACTATGGTGCTCTTCGCACCAACTCCAAGGTTGAGGGACTGATTACCTCATCTTCTGTACATAGTTCTCCTGTCTTCAAGTTATGTCCTGGAATTTGTATTGATAAAGCCACTGGAGGGCGAAACGTCTACAATAAAGATACCCAGATGTTGCACATGTGTCTTAATTTAATTTTGTCGGTATTGTATACCATTCTTGCACAATTTTCATATCTAGATGCCTTATGAATTTCGTCCCATAACAGCTTACTGCACTCCCTATCAAGGTTTGGGGGCCTATAAATCACACCCAAAATTAACTTCTCACGACCCTCGAGAAACTGTAGCCAAACAGATTCTGTGTTCGATGTTTCTATTCTTATATCTTGTCTAACACAACAATTTAAATTTTCCCTGACATACATCGCTACTCCACCACCCTTCCTGTTGACCCTATCAGTGTGGAATAGTTTATAATCATGTATGTTGCATTCAGAAGGCATTTCTCTATCTGTCAGGTTGAACCAGGTCTCTGTGATACCAATAACATCTATATTTCCTGCACTTGCAAGTAATCTTAGCTCATATATCTTATTTCTTAGACTCCTACTATTTGTATAGTAAACCTTAAGGGAGCTAGTCACTCGTTGTCCTCTACTATCTCTCTTTGTTGATCAATTGATTTGCCTTTACTAGCAACTTTATTTTGAATATTGTCTTTTAAACATATCCCTGAGGTATCCTGGTTATATCTGTTGCTTTTAACCCTGGTACTGCAGCCTGATTGTTTCCCACAAACACCCATACCTCTATAATGTATCTTACTTGGAGTTTACCTGGAGAGAGTTTCGGGGGTCAACGCCCCCGCGGCCCGGTCTGTGACCAGGCCTCCTGGTGGATCAGCCCCTGATCAACCAGGCTGTTGCTGCTGGCTGCACGCAAACCAACGTACGAGCCACAGCCCGGCTGATCAGGAACTGACTTTAGGTGCTTCTCCAGTGCCAGCTTGAAGACTGCCAGGGGTCTGTTGGTAATCCCCCTTATGTGTGCTGGGAGGCAGTTGAACAGTCTCGGGCCCCTGACACTTATTGTATGGTCTCTTAACGTGCTAGTGACACCCCTGCTTTTCATTGGGGGGATGGTGCATCGTCTGCCAAGTCTTTTGCTTTCGTAGTGAGTGATTTTCGTGTGCAAGTTCGGTACTAGTCCCTCTAGGATTTTCCAGGTGTATATAATCATGTATCTCTCCCTCCTGCGTTCCAGGGAATACAGGTTTAGAAACCTCAAGCGCTCCCAGTAATTGAGGTGTTTTATCTCCGTTATGCGCGCCGTGAAAGTTCTCTGTACATTTTTTAGGTCGGCAATTTCACCTGCCTTGAAAGGTGCTGTTAGAGTGCAGCAATATTCCAGCCTAGATAGAACAAGTGACCTGAAGAGTGTCATCATGGGCTTGGCCTCCCTAGTTTTGAAGGTTCTCATTATCCATCCTGTCATTTTTCTAGCAGATGTGATTGATACAATGTTATGGTCCTTGAAGGTGAGATCCTCCGACATAATCACTCCCAGGTCTTTGACGTTGGTGTTTCGCTCTATTTTGTGGCCAGAATTTGTTTTGTACTCTGATGAAGATTTAATTTCCTCATGTTTACCATATCTGAGTAATTGAAATTTCTCATCGTTGAACTTCATATTGTTTTCCACAGCCCACTGAAAGATTTGGTTGATGTCCGCCTGGAGCCTTGCAGTGTCTGCAATGGAAGACACTGTCATGCAGATTCGGGTGTCATCTGCAAAGGAAGACACGGTGCTGTGGCTGACATCCTTGTCTATGTCGGATATGAGGATGAGGAACAAGATGGGAGCTAGTACTGTGCCTTGTGGAACAGAGCTTTTCACCGTAGCTGCCTCGGACTTTACTCTGTTGACGACTACTCTCTGTGTTCTGTTTGTGAGGAAATTATAGATCCATCGACCGACTTTTCCTGTTATTCCTTTAGCACGCATTTTGTGCGCTATTACGCCATGGTCACACTTGTCGAAGGCTTTTGCAAAGTCTGTATATATTACATCTGCATTCTTTTTGTCTTCTAGTGCATCTAGGACCTTGTCGTAGTGATCCAATAGTTGAGACAGACAGGAGCGACCTGTTCTAAACCCATGTTGCCCTGGGTTGTGTAACTGATGGGTTTCTAGATGGGTGGTGATCTTGCTTCTTAGGACCCTTTCAAAGATTTTTATGATATGGGATGTTAGTGCTATTGGTCTGTAGTTCTTTGCTATTGTTTTACTGCCCCCTTTGTGGAGTGGGGCTATGTCTGTTGTTTTTAGTAACTGAGGGACGACCCCCGTGTCCATGCTCCCTCTCCATAGGATGGAAAAGGCTCGTGATAGGGGCTTCTTGCAGTTCTTGATGAACACAGAGTTCCATGAGTCTGGCCCTGGGGCAGAGTGCATGGGCATGTCATTTATCGCCTGTTCGAAGTCATTTGGCGTCAGGATAACATCGGATAGGCTTGTGTTAATCAAATTTTGTGGCTCTCTCATAAAAAATTCATTTTGATCTTCGACTCTCAGTCTGGTTAGCGGCTTGCTAAAAACTGAGTCATATTGGGACTTGAGTAGCTCACTCATTTCCTTGCTGTCATCTGTGTAGGACCCATCTTGTTTAAGTAGGGGCCCAATACTGGACGTTGTTCTCGATTTTGATTTGGCATAGGAGAAGAAATACTTTGGGTTTCTTTCGATTTCATTTATGGCTTTTAGTTCTTCCCGCGATTCCTGACTCCTAAAGGATTCTTTTAGCTTAAGTTCGATGCTTGCTATTTCTCTGACCAGTGTCTCCCTACGCATTTCAGATATATTGACCTCTTTTAGCCGCTCTGTTATTCTTTTCCGTCGCCTGTAAAGGGAGCGCCTGTCTCTTTCTATTTTACATCTACTCCTCCTTTTTCTTAGAGGAATAAGCCTTGTGCATACATCGAGTGCCACCGAGTTAATCTGTTCTAGGCATAAGTTGGGGTCTGTGTTGCTTAGTGTATCTTCCCAGCTTATATCGGTTAGGACTTGGTTTACTTGGTCCCACTTTATGTTTTTGTTATTGAAGTTGAATTTGGTGAATGCTCCCTCGTGACTAGTCTCATTATGTCGGTCTGGGGCTCCACGCATACATGTCTGAACCTCAATTATGTTGTGATCTGAGTATATTGTTTTTGATATGGTGACATTTCTTATCAGATCATCATTGTTAGTGAAGATGAGGTCTAGTGTATTCTCCAGTCTAGTAGGCTCTATTATTTGCTGGTTTAAATTGAATTTTGTGCAGAGATTTAAAAGCTCGTGCGAGTGTGAGTTTTCATCAGAGCTGCCTCCTGGTGTTATTACTGCAACAATATTATTTGCTATATTCCTCCATTTTAGGTGCCTTAAGTTGAAATCCCCCAGGAGCAAGATGTTGGGTGCAGGAGCTGGAAGATTTTCCAGACAGTGGTCAATTTTTAACAGCTGTTCCTGGAATTGCTGGGATGTTGCATCCCGGAGACAAGTCATCAGTTACCTTCTCAATCTAATTGGCTAATGCAACCACTCCAGCCCCAGAGAGATGAACCCCATCCCTTGCATACTTATCACGTTTACCAAAGAATAGGTCCCGGTTATCATTGAATGGGATTGCAAGTTCCTTGCAGTACCTGTCTAGCCAGCAATTTATACCAATTGCCCTAGACATCCATTCATTGCCCACTTCCCTTCTAGGCAAAATGCTACATATGACTGGGATCCCTCCCTTAGACCTGACTACTTCTATGGCTGACCTGTACTTATCCAGCAGCTCCTCTCTCCTGCCATTCCCGATGTCATTACCCCCAGCACTAAGACAGATAATGGGCTTGTTCCCATTACCTGACACAGTATTATCTGACCTGTTGACTGTGTCACCAACACCAGCTCCTGGGAGACCCACCCTCTGTCTGACCTTTCAATCTCAGTTAAAAAAACCACCTAACCTAAAATAACTTAACCTGACATATCTTACCTAACCTAACCTAACCTAACCTAACCTAACCTAACCTAACCTAACCTAACCTACCTAACCTAACCTACCTAACCTAACCTAACCTAACCTAACCTAACCTAACCTAACCTAACCTAACCTAACCTAACCTAACCTAACCTAACCTAACCTAACCTAACCTAACCTAACCTACCTAACCTAACCTAACCTAACCTAACCTAACCTAACCTAACCTAAAATAACCTAACCTAACCTAACCTAACCTAACCTAACCTAACCTAACCTAACCTAACCTAACCTAAAATAACCTAACCTAACCTAACCTAACCTAACCTAACCTAACCTAACCTAACCTAACCTAACCTAACCTAACCTAACCTAACCTAACCTAACCTAACCTAACCTAACCTAACCTAACCTAACCTAACCTATCCTCCCCATCCTGAGACACATTTAAACCTAACCACCTTCAGCATCATGTATGTATACTCTCCACCTTCAGCTTCATGTATGTATACTCTCCACCTTCAGCATCATGTATGTATACTCTCCACCTTCAGCATCATGTATGTATACTCTCCACCTTCAGCATCATGTATGTATACTCTCCACCTTCAGCATCATGTATGTATACTCTCCACCTTCAGCATCATGTATGTATACTCTCCACCTTCAGCATCATGTATGTATACTCTCCACCTTCAGCATCATGTATGTATACTCTCCACCTTCAGCATCATGTATGTATACTCTCCACCTTCAGCATCATGTATGTATACTCTCCACCTTCAGCATCATGTATGTATACTCTCCAGCATCATGTATGTATACTCTCCACCTTCAGCATCATGTATGTATACTCTCCACCTTCAGCATCATGTATGTATACTCTCCACCTTCAGCATCATGTATGTATACTCTCGACCTTCAGCGTCATTCAGCATATGTATGTATACTCTCCACCTTCAGCATCATGTATGTATACTCTCCACCTTCAGCATCATGTATGTATACTCTCCACCTTCAGCATCATGTATGTATACTCTCCACCTTCAGCATCATGTATGTATACTCTCCACCTTCAGCATCATGTATGTATACTCTCCACCTTCAGCATCATGTATGTATACTCTCCACCTTCAGCATCATGTATGTATACTCTCCACCTTCAGCATCATGTATGTATACTCTCCACCTTCAGCATCATGTATGTATACTCTCCACCTTCAGCATCATGTATGTATACTCTCCACCTTCAGCATCATGTATGTATACTCTCCACCTTCAGCATCATGTATGTATACTCTCCACCTTCAGCATCATGTATGTATACTCTCCACCTTCAGCATCATGTATGTATACTCTCCACCTTCAGCATCATGTATGTATACTCTCCACCTTCAGCTTCATGTATGTATACTCTCCACCTTCAGCATCATGTATGTATACTCTCCACCTTCAGCATCATGTATGTATACTCTCCACCTTCAGCATCATGTATGTATACTCTCCACCTTCAGCATCATGTATGTATACTCTCCACCTTCAGCATCATGTATGTATACTCTCCACCTTCAGCATCATGTATGTATACTCTCCACCTTCAGCATCATGTATGTATACTCTCCACCTTCAGCATCATGTATGTATACTCTCCACCTTCAGCATCATGTATGTATACTCTCCACCTTCAGCATCATGTATGTATACTCTCCACCTTCAGCATCATGTATGTATACTCTCCACCTTCAGCATCATGTATGTATACTCTCCACCTTCAGCATCATGTATGTATACTCTCCACCTTCAGCATCATGTATGTATACTCTCCACCTTCAGCATCATGTATGTATACTCTCCACCTTCAGCATCATGTATGTATACTCTCCACCTTCAGCATCATGTATGTATACTCTCCACCTTCAGCATCATGTATGTATACTCTCCACCTTCAGCATCATGTATGTATACTCTCCACCTTCAGCATCATGTATGTATACTCTCCACCTTCAGCATCATGTATGTATACTCTCCACCTTCAGCATCATGTATGTATACTCTCCACCTTCAGCATCATGTATGTATACTCTCCACCTTCAGCATCATGTATGTATACTCTCCACCTTCAGCATCATGTATGTATACTCTCCACCTTCAGCATCATGTATGTATACTCTCCACCTTCAGCATCATGTATGTATACTCTCCACCTTCAGCATCATGTATGTATACTCTCCACCTTCAGCATCATGTATGTATACTCTCCATTCAGCATCATGTATGTATACTCTCCACCTTCAGCATTATGTATGTATACTCTCCACCTTCAGCATCATGTATGTATACTCTCCACCTTCAGCATCATGTATGTATACTCTCCACCTTCAGCATCATGTATGTATACTCTCCACCTTCAGCATCATGTATGTATACTCTCCACCTTCAGCATCATGTATGTATACTCTCCACCTTCAGCATCATGTATGTATACTCTCCACCTTCAGCATCATGTATGTATACTCTCCACCTTCAGCATCATGTATGTATACTCTCCACCTTCAGCATCATGTATGTATACTCTCCACCTTCAGCATCATGTATGTATACTCTCCACCTTCAGCATCATGTATGTATACTCTCCACCTTCAGCATCATGTATGTATACTCTCCATCATGTATGTATACTCTCCACCTTCAGCATCATGTATGTATACTCTCCACCTTCAGCATCATGTATGTATACTCTCCACCTTCAGCATCATGTATGTATACTCTCCACCTTCAGCATCATGTATGTATACTCTCCACCTTCAGCATCATGTATGTATACTCTCCACCTTCAGCATCATGTATGTATACTCTCCACCTTCAGCATCATGTATGTATACTCTCCACCTTCAGCATCATGTATGTATACTCTCCACCTTCAGCATCATGTATGTATACTCTCCACCTTCAGCATCATGTATGTATACTCTCCACCTTCAGCATCATGTATGTATACTCTCCACCTTCAGCATCATGTATGTATACTCTCCACCTTCAGCATCATGTATGTATACTCTCCACCTTCAGCATCATGTATGTATACTCTCCACCTTCAGCATCATGTATGTATACTCTCCACCTTCAGCATCATGTATGTATACTCTCCACCTTCAGCATCATGTATGTATACTCTCCACCTTCAGCATCATGTATGTATACTCTCCACCTTCAGCTTCATGTATGTATACTCTCCACCTTCAGCATCATGTATGTATACTCTCCACCTTCAGCATCATGTATGTATACTCTCCACCTTCAGCATCATGTATGTATACTCTCCACCTTCAGCATCATGTATGTATACTCTCCACCTTCAGCATCATGTATGTATACTCTCCACCTTCAGCATCATGTATGTATACTCTCCACCTTCAGCATCATGTATGTATACTCTCCACCTTCAGCATCATGTATGTATACTCTCCACCTTCAGCATCATGTATGTATACTCTCCACCTTCAGCATCATGTATGTATACTCTCCACCTTCAGCATCATGTATGTATACTCTCCACCTTCAGCATCATGTATGTATACTCTCCACCTTCAGCATCATGTATGTATACTCTCCACCTTCAGCATCATGTATGTATACTCTCCACCTTCAGCATCATGTATGTATACTCTCCACCTTCAGCATCATGTATGTATACTCTCCACCTTCAGCATCATGTATGTATACTCTCCACCTTCAGCATCATGTATGTATACTCTCCACCTTCAGCATCATGTATGTATACTCTCCACCTTCAGCATCATGTATGTATACTCTCCACCTTCAGCATCATGTATGTATACTCTCCACCTTCAGCATCATGTATGTATACTCTCCACCTTCAGCATCATGTATGTATACTCTCCACCTTCAGCATCATGTATGTATACTCTCCACCTTCAGCATCATGTATGTATACTCTCCACCTTCAGCTTCATGTATGTATACTCTCCACCTTCAGCTTCATGTATGTATACTCTCCACCTTCAGCATCATGTATGTATACTCTCCACCTTCAGCATCATGTATGTATACTCTCCACCTTCAGCATCATGTATGTATACTCTCCACCTTCAGCATCATGTATGTATACTCTCCACCTTCAGCATCATGTATGTATACTCTCCACCTTCAGCATCATGTATGTATACTCTCCACCTTCAGCATCATGTATGTATACTCTCCACCTTCAGCATCATGTATGTATACTCTCCACCTTCAGCATCATGTATGTATACTCTCCACCTTCAGCATCATGTATGTATACTCTCCACCTTCAGCATCATGTATGTATACTCTCCACCTTCAGCATCATGTATGTATACTCTCCACCTTCAGCATCATGTATGTATACTCTCCACCTTCAGCATCATGTATGTATACTCTCCACCTTCAGCATCATGTATGTATACTCTCCACCTTCAGCATCATGTATGTATACTCTCCACCTTCAGCATCATGTATGTATACTCTCCACCTTCAGCATCATGTATGTATACTCTCCACCTTCAGCATCATGTATGTATACATGTATGTATACTCTCCACCTTCAGCATCATGTATGTATACTCTCCACCTTCAGCATCATGTATGTATACTCTCCACCTTCAGCATCATGTATGTATACTCTCCACCTTCAGCATCATGTATGTATACTCTCCACCTTCAGCATCATGTATGTATACTCTCCACCTTCAGCATCATGTATGTATACTCTCCACCTTCAGCATCATGTATGTATACTCTCCACCTTCAGCATCATGTATGTATACTCTCCACCTTCAGCATCATGTATGTATACATGTATGTATACTCTCCACCTTCAGCATCATGTATGTATACTCTCCACCTTCAGCATCATGTATGTATACTCTCCACCTTCAGCATCATGTATGTATACTCTCCACCTTCAGCATCATGTATGTATACTCTCCACCTTCAGCATCATGTATGTATACTCTCCACCTTCAGCATCATGTATGTATACTCTCCACCTTCAGCATCATGTATGTATACTCTCCACCTTCAGCATCATGTATGTATACTCTCCACCTTCAGCATCATGTATGTATACTCTCCACCTTCAGCATCATGTATGTATACTCTCCACCTTCAGCATCATGTATGTATACTCTCCACCTTCAGCATCATGTATGTATACTCTCCACCTTCAGCATCATGTATGTATACTCTCCACCTTCAGCATCATGTATGTATACTCTCCACCTTCAGCATCATGTATGTATACTCTCCACCTTCAGCTGTATGTATACATGTATGTATACTCTCCACCTTCAGCATCATGTATGTATACTCTCCACCTTCAGCATCATGTATGTATACTCTCCACCTTCAGCATCATGTATGTATACTCTCCACCTTCAGCATCATGTATGTATACTCTCCACCTTCAGCATCATGTATGTATACTCTCCACCTTCAGCATCATGTATGTATACTCTCCACCTTCAGCATCATGTATGTATACTCTCCACCTTCAGCATCATGTATGTATACTCTCCACCTTCAGCATCATGTATGTATACTCTCCACCTTCAGCATCATGTATGTATACTCTCCACCTTCAGCATCATGTATGTATACTCTCCACCTTCAGCATCATGTATGTATACTCTCCACCTTCAGCATCATGTATGTATACTCTCCACCTTCAGCATCATGTATGTATACTCTCCACCTTCAGCATCATGTATGTATACTCTCCACCTTCAGCATCTCTCCACCTGTATGTATATACTCTCCACCTTCAGCATCATGTATGTATACTCTCCACCTTCAGCATGTATGTATACATGTATGTATACTCTCCACCTTCAGCAACATGTATGTATACTCTCCACCTTCAGCATCATGTATGTATACTCTCCACCTTCAGCATCATGTATGTATACTCTCCACCTTCAGCATCATGTATGTATACTCTCCACCTTCAGCATCATGTATGTATACTCTCCACCTTCAGCATCATGTATGTATACTCTCCACCTTCAGCATCATGTATGTATACTCTCCACCTTCAGCATCATGTATGTATACTCTCCACCTTCAGCATCATGTATGTATACTCTCCACCTTCAGCATCATGTATGTATACTCTCCACCTTCAGCATCATGTATGTATACTCTCCACCTTCAGCATCATGTATGTATACTCTCCACCTTCAGCATCATGTATGTATACTCTCCACCTTCTGAATCATCATGTATGTATACTCTCCACCTTCAGCATCATGTATGT
Organism: Cherax quadricarinatus; assembly: GCF_038502225.1. Lineage (NCBI taxonomy): Eukaryota > Metazoa > Arthropoda > Malacostraca > Decapoda > Parastacidae > Cherax > Cherax quadricarinatus. The sequence goes on along the minus strand of NW_027196521.1, from coordinate 54,547 downwards.
ATACTCTCCACCTTCAGCATCATGTATGTATACTCTCCACCTTCAGCATCATGTATGTATACTCTCCACCTTCAGCATCATGTATGTATACTCTCCACCTTCAGCATCATGTATGTATACTCTCCACCTTCAGCTTCATGTATGTATACTCTCCACCTTCAGCATCATGTATGTATACTCTCCACCTTCAGCATCATGTATGTATACTCTCCACCTTCAGCATCATGTATGTATACTCTCCACCTTCAGCATCATGTATGTATACTCTCCACCTTCAGCATCATGTATGTATACTCTCCACCTTCAGCTTCATGTATGTATACTCTCCACCTTCAGCATCATGTATGTATACTCTCCACCTTCAGCATCATGTATGTATACTCTCCACCTTCAGCATCATGTATGTATACTCTCCACCTTCAGCATCATGTATGTATACTCTCCACCTTCAGCATCATGTATGTATACTCTCCACCTTCAGCATCATGTATGTATACTCTCCACCTTCAGCATCATGTATGTATACTCTCCACCTTCAGCATCATGTATGTATACTCTCCACCTTCAGCTTCATGTATGTATACTCTATACTGCCTCCATCCCTACCTTACCATCCTCCTCATTACGTATGTATACTTAGTACTGTCACTATACTTGGCTTCACTTACGTATAGTAATTTCTGTCTATATACTCGGTTCTATACATGTATACTCGGCTCTGTACATTTTTATTCGGTTCTATACATGTATACTTGGTTCTGTACATTTTTATTCGGTTCTATACATGTATACTCGGCTCTATACATTTTTATTCGGTTCTATACATGTATACTTGGTTCTGTCTACATATTTATCGCTACGAATATATAATTAGTATATTGTTTTATTTACAATAATCAATTTTACAGGCCAAGAGCTGTTATCTAACCTCAGATTATTTCAAAGTTTAGCCCTATTTGAGGAATACTACCACTCCCCCAGGATGCCACCCGCACCAGCCAGCTGACACCCAGGTACCTACTTACTGCTAGGTGAACAGGGACAACAGGTGTCTGGAAACATGTTCAATGTTTGTACCGATGCCGGAGATCGAACCACGGAACTCAGTGTGTGAGCCGAGTGAGCTACCAACCGAACTTCGGCTTGTACACGCATTTTTTCATTCTCTAGTCATTATATGGGACAAATCTATGAATCTTGGTGCAAATTGACCACAAAGTGGCATTGTGGTCACCTCTTACTTAAAGTGAAAATTCAGTGTCCCGTAGCTCAGTTGGTAGCGCGCTCACCTCGTACATTGAGGTTCCTGGTTCGATCTCCAGTACGGGTGGAAGCATTAGGGCGTGTTCCCTTGAGACACCTGCTGTCCATGTTCACCTACCAGTAAACAGGTACCTGGGTGTTAGTGGACTGGTGTGGGTAGCATCCTGGGGGACAAGATTGAGGATCACAACGGTAATAACACAGTCCTTGATGACGCACTGACTTTCTTGGGTTATCCTGGCTGGCTAACCCTCCAGGGTTAAAAATCCGAACGAAATCTTGTCTTACCGTGCGCAGGAGAGACGATGGAAACCTACGGAAGCACTTCCTGGAAGGTGCTACGAGGGGGAAACCCCCCCGTGGCCAGTTCCATGACCAGGCCTCTTGTTGGATCAGTGTCTGATCGACCAGGCTGTTACTGATGCACACACGCAGTCCAACGCACGGCCCACACCCCAGCTAGTCAGGAACTAACTTTAGGAGCGTATCCCTTCTGTGTGTGATGGGAGGCTATTGAATAGTCTTGGGTCCTTGACACTTATTAAGATTTCTCTCCTCTATATTGGGGGTATATTGCACCGTCTACTGGGCGTTTTCCTGTCGTAGGGAGCGATTTGGGAATTTACTTGGGTTATCCTGAGTAGTTCTTCACCAGAGCTGAGAGGAGACTTGCTTGCAGTCACTTCGAGCCCCATCCCATCAAGAGGGTAAGGCGGTGACTTGCTTGCTTGTTCACCCCTCTCACCCCCATCCCCCCATCCTTCCCCATCCTCCCCTCACCCATACAACAACACTGGCCCACACACTTAACACACTACATACATTGCTATCCTTCTGACTGTCCTATCTTCTTATTTTTCGGCAACTTCGCTTTGGCGAGTTAACACAAGGCATTTTGACCATCTGGTAGCCCGTGTGGTTTTTTAAAATCCAGCCGATCTTTGCCTTGGGCCCTTTCCCCTCACTACTCGAGGGTAGGCTATCTTAGGGGCTGACCTTCATAAGTCAGCTGAAATAGGATGTTAGGCTAACATTAAGGAAAGATACCTTTTTGTTAAGCAACTCCTCTGCCAGATGCTCCTTCCTAGGCATCATGGCGAGGATTCGTGTAAGATTACACATTGTTGGTAATCAAATGTCCATGAAAGACATTCTTAATTGTATTTGCTCTAACTCAACTGTTGCTCCAGTGGATGTTTTTCAAACCCACGCTGGAGCAGTACTTCTCCTCTCTTCGGAAGAAGAGTTACTTCAACTACTAAAGCATGATGTCTTGGATAAACTGAAGACTTCTGGTGTTATCCCAGTTGCACCTGACAGCTACCAAGCTCAGAGGACTGTGTTTGTGGCCAGAATCAACAGTTTTATGAAACAAAGCACTGTTAATGAAATTGTTGATAACATTAATGCCGAGAATTCTGACCTTAGAGCTGTAGAAGCACACAAATTCTCGAATCAAAACAACAATAAGGTAACTTTAAAATTAATACTCGAGACACCTGAGGAGGCCAAACTTGTGTGTCAAAATGGCTTCAAATGTTTTGGCACCAGATGTACACCTGACCAAATTTCTATGGAACGCTTTGTCAGTGTGACACAATGTTTCAAGTGTTATGCCTTTGGTCATAACAACAACAAATGCAGTACACAAGGGCAAATTTGTAGCATTTGCTCTGGCCAACATTCCTATCGTGATTGTACCAATAAAAATACACCTAAATGTGTCCTCTGTAATGGAAAACATCAGCTGTTTCTGCTATTTGTCCTGAAAGAAAAAAGGAAATGCAGAAAATTCTTGACGCCAAGAAACTATCCACTTCTAAGAAGACCACTCCTCAGGCACCGCCAACCATGTCTCAAACTTCCTTCCCAGCTCTGCCTGGATCAAGTGGGACTCCTCAGGTCTCTACCAATGGTTCCAATGTTTGGAATTCTGCCCCTCTTGGAGCGCCCCAATCTAACCCTCACTTACAACAGACACAACAACAAGGTTCAGTCGCATCTCATGTGCCTCAGGTATCCACAGATGGGGATATAATGAGAGCACAACTAATGTACTTGGTGGCCAAAGACACAGCTGGTGGTGATATTCAACTCTGCTCTCGTGTTTTAAATGATATGTTAAAGGCTAATGGGATCACTCCCATCATTATCCCTGAAAATGTGAAGGCCATTATGACCCAGCCTTCTCATAACAAGAAGTATGTACCATACTCTACATCTAAAAATAAGCCTAAGTCATCCCTGGCCCAAGGAACGTCTTCCTCGCAAACCCAGGTTGTCAACTCCTCTCAACCCGATAAGTCAACACCTGAACATAACAATGCCCCAGAAAGTGGTGCCTACTCTCTCGCTATTGTAGCTGATCCTGTTGTACAGGAACTTTCCCAAGGTAACTCACCTTGCCTATCTAATATTCACTTGGAGCCTACACAGTCTCCCATTAACTCTCACGAGCCTCTGCTTCCTGAAACTGAGAATAGCATACCTCAGTTTTATGATGATGACTCTAACGACTCTAACGATTCTAACGACTCTAACGATTCTAATGAGTCTGTTAATATTACTGCCTCTAGTGAAGAGGATGGCATTTTTAATACACAAGCATCCACGCAAAAGTTCTCTCCTCCCCTTGACGAGTCCAGCAGGAATAGTGTAGATACAACACATAACATTACTTGCAGGCGTTCAGAACGCAGTGTACGATCGAAGAATAAGAAATAATGGGGATTACAATCTTCCAACTTAATGTTCAACATTTCTTTAATAACCGTTACCTTCTTGAGGTTGAACTACATAACTATAATCCCGATGTTATACTTTTGAACGAGACAGCTGCAAGAGTTGATCAACATATTAAATTACGTGGATACTGTACTGTGGAGAAATCGAGAGGACAGTTTAGTGGTGTAGCCATCTTGGTTAAATTAGGCTATACATTTAAAAATATTCATGTTGATGAAGATAACATTCTTGCAATAGAACTAACAACGTCGCATGGACAACTAGTGATAGCAACTGGATATTTTCCCCCGAGACAGCCATATATAGAGTCAATTCCTCTACATAGGATATTAAGCAGAAATATTCCAACAATTCTAGCTGGAGATTTTAATGCTCATCACCCTGCCCTCTTTAACTGTGGAGCTGGTGTTCCACTGGGTGACTTAAAAGGAAAACAACTCTTTAATATCATGACAGCTAGAAACTTATCATTTCAAGGCCCATTCTTCAAATCGTACATTGGACCTCATCCAGGAACACCAGATATAGTACTGACAAACAGAGACTGTGACATCTTTCACTGTCATATATCTCCTGGTGGAAACGTAGGATCTGACCATATCCCTGTTATAATACAACTACAAACTTCTCCATTTAGAATACCTGTAACTCCTAAACCCAATCTTAACACCCTAGGATTTGACCCCTTCAGGGCATTTCTGGGTGAGGATGAAATTGTGTCTTTGGAAAATCTACCTTCCAGTGCAATTGATGATGCAATCAGGTCCCTGCACAATCGAATAATTGAAGCTACCAATGCAACTTGTCAATTAGCTTCCACAAAGATATACCAACAATATAAACCTACTAGAGAAATTAGAGACACTTTAAGAAATTATCAAGCAGAATGTAGAAGGCATCTTCAAACAAGACAACCACCAGCAGCTACATTGCACCGATTAAGGCAAGAATTAATTAACATGATTAGTCAACACAAACGAGACATATGGAAATTTTTAGTTCTTCAAGCTAATCAATATAAACGTGAACCAGCAAAATTTTGGAGTAAGATCCGACAACTTTTAGGGGGAAAGCACAAGGTTCCTAACTACTTAGTTCATACCTTCACTGATGAGGATGATGAAGATGTTGAAATTAAACTTGACGATCCACAGGACCAGGCTAATTTGATGGGTGATGTATGGGAGAAAATTCTCTCTCATAATAACAGTCGTCAATTTAATAATAATCATTATCAGTTAGTAAATGAATGGAGAGATGAGAACTTGGATGATCTACAACCACTACCTTCCATCGATACTTCAACTCTTGAAGATACCCACCCGCTTACTAGACCTATTACATTACTAGAGATAAGTCAGGTTATTGGAAGAATGAGAAATAGAGCCCCTGGTCTCTCTGGAATAACAATGAAACAAATAAAGTACCTACCTAGAAATTGTAAACAGTCCTTGGTAAATATCTTTAATGCCATCTTGGCCTCAGGACATTTTCCAGTTGTTTTTAAAACTGCTAGGATGATCTTTCTTGCTAAGCCCAATAAAGACATTCACCAACCTGGGAACTATAGACCTATATCTTTACTTGAAGTCACTGGAAAAGTTCTTGAGAAAGTCATTTCCAACAGATTGAATTACTATATGGAGTTTAATCACTTGTTTACTGAAAAACAATTTGGCTTTAGAACACATAGAGGTACCAACCATGCAATAAATGTTATTTTTGACACCGTAGCAAGTCTAAAACAGCAGGGCAATCTTGATTTAATTGCCACCAGAGATGTTCATAAAGCTTTTGATAGCTTATGGCATGATGGCTTTATATACAAACTCATTGACCTACCAGACCATAACTGGACTTTTCTCAGAGTAATTTATAATTTCTTAACTCAAAGAAAAATCATTCCCACCTTTCATGGCAAGTCGACAGAACCTTTTATACCGACGGCTGGTGTCCCACAAGGTTCTTGTCTCAGTCCAATTCTGTTTAACATTTATGTGAACGACCTTCCTCAACCAGAGTTTAACGACACAATTGTGACACAGTTTGCAGATGATGTTATTCATGTCGTCTCATCAACTCCAGTAACAGGAAAATACAAGTATGAGAGAGTCATAGAAAAAATGAATATTGAACTTCGTCGAACATCTAATTGGGAGAAGAAATGGAGAATTACGACTAATCCTGACAAGGTCCTTGTTAGCACGATAGGATGTTTTGCATCAACCATCGAAGATAAAGGGGGTATCTCCATCAGAGGTACACCTGTAGCCATTAGAAACCCTAACAAGAACGTGGGATATGAAATAGACAGGCTACTCCACTCAACATCTCATGTAACTAAAAAGATCAACACAGCCAAAGCTGGTCTTAGCAGACTCTTTCGATTCAATCAAGCCCCTCAACATGTCAAAAAACATCTGTATAAAATGATAATAAGACCTATACTTGAATACCCTTGTGTCCCAATGTCATTAACAACAAAGACCAACATGCTACGGTTACAAAGGGTCCAGAATAGAGCTCTTCGCTTTATTACCAATACCAGGAGGAGAGACAGAGTTAAAATGGCAGATTTACACACACAACAAGATATTACTGCCATAAATGTACGCCTGGACACCCTAAAAAAGAAACAACTTTATACAATGCAAGAACTATACATGCCAGATAGAGAACATCCTATACAAGTGATAAATACCACCGATTACACCATCAATACTCCGCCTCACAGGACTCAAAGAATGACTCTCCCACAGAGGGTTCGTCGTTTTATTCATAAAGATGATTACCCTCGACCCATGATTTTGAGCAACTTACCTGATGAAGAAGATTGGTTACCACCAGAACCCTTCTATGTATACTGTTCACGGTAGTCTAGTAATAATAAGTTCACGGTAGTCTAGTGATAATAAGTTCACGGTAGTCTAGTAATAATAAGTTCACGGTAGTCTAGTAATAATAAGTTCAGGGTAGTCTAGTGATAATAAGTTCACGGTAGTCTAGTGATAATAAGTTCACGGTAGTCTAGTGATAATAAGTTCACGGTAGTCTAGTGATAATAAGTTCACGGTAGTCTAGTGATAATAAGTTCACGGTAGTCTAGTAATAATAAGTTCACGGTAGTCTAGTAATAATAAGTTCACGGTAGTCTAGTGATAATAAGTTCACGGTAGTCTAGTCAGGGTAGTCTAGTATAATAAGTTCACGGTAGTCTAGTGATAATAAGTTCACGGTAGTCTAGTGATAATAAGTTCAGGGTAGTCTAGTAATAATAAGTTCACGGTAGTCTAGTAATAATAAGTTCACGGTAGTCTAGTAATAATAAGTTCACGGTAGTCTAGTAATAATAAGTTCACGGTAGTCTAGTAATAATAAGTTCACGGTAGTCTAGTAATAATAAGTTCACGGTAGTCTAGTAATAATAAGTTCAGGGTCGTCTAGTAATAATAAGTTCAGGGTAGTCGTAATAATAAGTAGTCTAGTAATAATAAGTTCAGGGTAGTCTAGTAAATAAGTTCACGGTAGTCTAGTGATAATAAGTTCAGGGTCTAGTGATAATAAGTTCACGGTAGTCTAGTGATAATAAGTTCACGGTAGACTAGTAATAATAAGTTCACGGTAGTCTAGTAATAATAAGTTCACGGTAGTCTAGTAATAATAAGTTCACGGTAGTCTAGTAATAATAAGTTCAGGGTAGTCTAGTAATAATAAGTTCAGGGTAGTCTAGTAATAATAAGTTCAGGGTAGTCTAGTAATAATAAGTTCAGGGTAGTCTAGTAATAATAAGTTCAGGGTAGTCTAGTAATAATAAGTTCAGGGTAGTCTAGTAATAATAAGTTCAGGGTAGTCTAGTAATAATAAGTTCAGGGTAGTCTAGTGATAATAAGTTCACGGTAGTCTAGTGATAATAAGTTCACGGTAGTCTAGTAATAATAAGTTCACGGTAGTCTAGTGATAATAAGTTCACGGTAGTCTAGTAATAATAAGTTCACGGTAGTCTAGTGATAATAAGTTCACGGTAGTCTAGTAATAATAAGTTCAGGGTAGTCTAGTAATAATAAGTTCACGGTAGTCTAGTGATAATAAGTTCACGGTAGTCTAGTAATAATAAGTTCACGGTAGTCTAGTGATAATAAGTTCACGGTAGTCTAGTAATAATAAGTTCACGGTAGTCTAGTGATAATAAGTTCACGGTAGTCTAGTGATAATAAGTTCACGGTAGTCTAGTGATAATAAGTTCACGGTAGTCTAGTGATAATAAGTTCACGGTAGTCTAGTAATAATAAGTTCACGGTAGTCTAGTAATAATAAGTTCACGGTAGTCTAGTAATAATAAGTTCACGGTAGTCTAGTGATAATAAGTTCACGGTAGTCTAGTGATAATAAGTTCACGGTAGTCTAGTAATAATAAGTTCACGGTAGTCTAGTGATAATAAGTTCACGGTAGTCTAGTAATAATAAGTTCACGGTAGTCTAGTGATAATAAGTTCACGGTAGTCTAGTAATAATAAGTTCAGGGTAGTCTAGTAATAATAAGTTCACGGTAGTCTAGTGATAATAAGTTCACGGTAGTCTAGTAATAATAAGTTCACGGTAGTCTAGTGATAATAAGTTCACGGTAGTCTAGTAATAATAAGTTCACGGTAGTCTAGTGATAATAAGTTCACGGTAGTCTAGTGATAATAAGTTCAGGGTAGTCTAGTAATAATAAGTTCAGGGTAGTCTAGTAATAATAAGTTCAGGGTAGTCTAGTAATAATAAGTTCACGGTAGTCTAGTGATAATAAGTTCACGGTAGTCTAGTAATAATAAGTTCACGGTAGTCTAGTGATAATAAGTTCACGGTAGTCTAGTAATAATAAGTTCACGGTAGTCTAGTGATAATAAGTTCACGGTAGTCTAGTGATAATAAGTTCAGGGTAGTCTAGTAATAATAAGTTCAGGGTAGTCTAGTAATAATAAGTTCACGGTAGTCTAGTAATAATAAGTTCACGGTAGTCTAGTGATAATAAGTTCACGGTAGTCTAGTAATAATAAGTTCAGGGTAGTCTAGTAATAATAAGTTCACGGTAGTCTAGTAATAATAAGTTCACGGTAGTCTAGTAATAATAAGTTCACGGTAGTCTAGTGATAATAAGTTCACGGTAGTCTAGTGATAATAAGTTCACGGTAGTCTAGTGATAATAAGTTCACGGTAGTCTAGTAATAATAAGTTCACGGTAGTCTAGTAATAATAAGTTCACGGTAGTCTAGTAATAATAAGTTCAGGGTAGTCTAGTAATAATAAGTTCAGGGTAGTCTAGTAATAATAAGTTCACGGTAGTCTAGTAATAATAAGTTCACGGTAGTCTAGTAATAATAAGTTCACGGTAGTCTAGTAATAATAAGTTCAGGGTAGTCTAGTAATAATAAGTTCAGGGTAGTCTAGTAATAATAAGTTCAGGGTAGTCTAGTGATAATAAGTTCACGGTAGTCTAGTGATAATAAGTTCAGGGTAGTCTAGTAATAATAAGTTCAGGGTAGTCTAGTAATAATAA